>NC_092454.1:1064079-1171002 GCF_036169615.1 Heliangelus exortis
TAGGACAAGGAAAAAGACAAGAATAGAAGGAAAAGGACAAGGAAAAGGACAAGAATAGAAGAAAAAAGAAAAAAGCAAAAGAAAAAAGGAAAAAAGGAAATAGAAAATAGAAAATAGAAAATAAAAAATAAAAAATAAATGGAAAATAGAAAATAAATGGAAAATGGAAAATAAATGGAAAATGGAAAATAAATGGAAAATGGAAAGTAAATGGAAAATGGAAAGTAAATGGAAAATGGAAAGTAAATGGAAAATGGAAAGTAAATGGAAAATGGAAAGTAAATGGAAAATGGAAAGTAAATGGAAAATGGAAAATGGAAAAAGGAAAA
Source organism: Heliangelus exortis (assembly GCF_036169615.1). NCBI lineage: Eukaryota > Metazoa > Chordata > Aves > Apodiformes > Trochilidae > Heliangelus > Heliangelus exortis. The sequence goes on from NC_092454.1 coordinate 1,064,409, forward strand.
TAATAGAAATAGAAAATGGAAAAGGAAAAGGAAAAGGAAAAGGAAAAGGAAAAGGAAAAAAGGAAAAGGAAAAAGAGGAAAAGGAAAAAGAGGAAAAGGAAAAAGAGGAAAAGGAAAAAGAGGAAAAGGAAAAAGAGGAGGAAAAGGAAAAAAAGAAAAAAAGAAAAAAGAAAAAGAAAAAAGAAAAAAGAAAAAAGAAAAAAGAAAAAAGAAAAAAGAAAAGAAAAAAGAAAAAAGAAGAAAAAAGAAAAAAAAAAAGAAAAAAGAAAAAAGAAAAAAGAAAAAGAGAAAAGAGAAAAGAGAAAGAGAAAGAGAAAAGAGAAAAGAGAAAAGAGAAAAAAGAGAAAAGAGAAAAAGAGAAAAGAGAAAAAAGAGAAAAGAGAAAAGAGAAAGAGAAGAAAAGAGAAAAAAGTGTGTTTTTTGTAGCACTTCCATCTCTTTTTAATAACTCCTTGGCTGAAGATCTTTAAAACCTGAACAAAATTCAGATAATTTCAGATACCAAGAAATTAAGATTTAATTTTTTTTTTTTCCTTTAAATCCAAATGTGTTTTTGTGGCACTTCCATCACTTTTCCAGCTTTTTAATAACACCTTGGTTGAAGATCTTTAAAACCTGAACAAAACTCAGATAAGCTTTTGGGTGGCCTCATCCTGCATCAAGCCTGGAGCCAGAGGCTTCCTTAAAAACCTGAGCAGTCCATCTCTGTCAGGCTCTGATGGCTCTTTTAGACAATTAATATCATTAATATAATTAATATAATTAATATAATATAATTATTGTAAGGCCCATAAAATCCTGAAACTTTCAGGAGTCCCAACATCACCCCATCCCTCCCTCCCTCCCTCCATCCATCCATCCCTGATAATTCTGGTTTCAGTGCCTCTCACACATGAATATATTGATTTTTTGGGGTTTTTTTGGGATTTTTTCATGGTGTTTTCCATTCCAAAGCTCCTCCAGGTCCTACCTTTAGCAGGTACCCATGTTCATTGGCATTAAAATGCCAGTGGGGTGCCCGGGAGCCCTTTGCTCTTGATCAGCAAGGTGCCAAAAGTCATTTTGGAGTGGTGGTGGTTGAGGCTTTTGCCAAATTCCAGCTCCTCAGCACTCTGATATTCCCTGGCATCATTCCTGAATCTTGCCCACTGGATCTCCCCACCTGGATACTTGAAGACCTGGAAGGTAGGGAGAGGGAAATTGTGTTTATTGGGAGACTGGTACCAAAGAAATTTAGGGAATTTGTACTCTGAGCAGTATTAAATTGATATTTAATATCAAAAATCTTCCTTTTCTTGGAGGATTTTAATCACTTTTCACAGTTTTTGATTTATTTCCTCATGGCATTCTCAGGATTTTCTTGGATTTCCCTGCTCCTAAATTATTTTCACCTAAAACTCTTCCTTTCCAAGATTTTCCCTGCCCCTGGAACTCATTTGGGGCTTGGAAGAAACCACCCTGCACTCCCAAAATTGATTTTAATCAATTTTCACAGTTTTTGATTTATTTTCTCATGGCATTCCTCAGGATTTTCTTGGATTTCTCTGCTTCCAAATTATTGGCACGTAAAACTCTTCCTTTCCCAAGATTTTCCCTGCCCCTGGAACTCATTTGGGGCTTGGAAGAACCACTCTGCACTCCCAAAATTGATTTTAATCACTTTTCACAGTTTTTGATTTATTTCCTCATGGCATTCCTCAGGATTTTCTTGGATTTCTCTGCTCCTAAATTATTTGCACCTAAAACTCCTCCTTTCCCAAGATTTTCCCTGCCCCTGGAACTCATTTGGGGCTTGGAAGAACCACCCTGCACTCCCAAAATTGATTTTAATCAATTTTCACAGTTTTTGATTTATTTCCTCATGGCAGGATCCAACTGGATTTTTTTCCACAAGGGAGGAATAAATAACAAGATCAAGAATAAAATTATTTTCCTCTTCTTACACCATTCTGGACTTGAATGTGGGAAACCAGCTCCAGAAATCCTGAAAGCCTCAAATATTTAAGCATTTTCCTCAGGATTTTCTTGGATTTCTCTGCTCCTAAATTATTTTCCACCTAAAACTCTTCCTTTCCCAAGATTTTCCCTGCCCCTGGAACTCATTTGGGGCTTGGAAGAACCACCCTGCACTGACAAAATTGATTTTAATCCATTTTCACAGTTTTTGATTTATTTCCTCATGGCATTCCTCAGGATTTTCTTGGATTTCTCTGCTCCTAAATTATTTTCACCTAAATCTCCTCCTTTCCAAGATTTTCCCTGCCCCTGGAACTCATTTGGGGCTTGGAAGAACCACCCTGCACTCCCAAAATTGATTTTAATCAATTTTCACAGTTTTTGATTTATTTCCTCATGGCAGGATCCAACTGGATTTTTTCCTCAAAGGAGGAATAAATAACAAGATCAAGAATAAAATTATTTTCCTCTTCTTACACCATTCTGGACTTGAATTTGGGAAATCAGCTCCAGAAATCCTGAAAGCCTCAAAATATTTAAGCATTTTCCTCAGGATTTTCTTGGATTTCCCTGATCCCAAATTATTGGCACCTAAAACTCTTCCTTTCCAAGATTTTCCCTGCCCCTGGAACTCATTTTGGGGCTTGGAAAAACCACCCTGCACTCCCAAAATTGATTTTAATCAATTTTCACAAATTTTTTATTTATTTCCTCATGGCATTCCTCAGGATTTTCTTGGATTTCTCTGCTCCCAAATTATTTGCACCTAAAACTCTTCCTTTCCCAAGATTTTCCCTGCCCCTGGAACACATTTTGAGCTTGGAAGAACCACCCTGCACTCACAAAATTGATTTTAATCAATTTTCACAATTTTTGATTTATTTCCTCATGGCATTCCTCAGGATTTTCTTGGATTTCTCTGCTCCTAAATTATTGGCACCTAAAAACTCTTCCTTTCCCAAGATTTTCCCTGCCCCTGGAACTCATTTGGGGCTTGGAAGAACCACCCTGCACTCCCAAAATTGATTTTAATCACTTTTCACAGTTTTTGATTTATTTTCTCATGGCATGATCCAACTGGATTTTTTCCTCAAATGAGGAAGAAGTAGCAAGATGAAGAAAAAAATTATTTTCCTCTTCTTACACCATTCTGGACTTGAATGTGGGAAATCAGCTCCAGAAATCCTGAAAGCCTCAAAATATTTAAGCATTTCCTCAGGATTTTCTTGGATTTCTCTGTTCCTAAATTATTTTCACCTAAAACTCCTCCTTTCCAAGATTTTCCCTGCCCCTGGAACTCATTTGGGGCTTGGAAGAACCACCCTGCACTCCCAAAAATTGATTTTAATCACTTTTTACAATTTTTGATTTATTTCCTCATGGCAGGATCCAACTGGATTTTTTCCACAAAGGAGGAATAAATAACAAGATCAAGAATAAATTATTTTCCTCTTCTTACACCATCTGGACTTGAATTTGGGAAATCAGCTCCAGAAATCCTGAAAGCCTCAAAATATTTAAGCATTTTCCTCAGGATTTTCTTGGATTTCTCTGCTCCTAAATTATTTTCACCTAAAACTCCTCCTTTCCCAAGATTTTCCCTGCCCCTGGAACTCATTTTGGGCCTGGAAGAACCACCCTGCACTCCCAAAATTGATTTTAATCAATTTTCACAGTTTTTATTTATTTTCTCATGGCAGGATCCAACTGGATTTTTTTCCACAAAGGAGGAATAAATAACAAGATCAAGAATAAAATTATTTTCCTCTTCTTACACCATTCTGGACTTGAATTTGGGAAATCAGCTCCAGAAATCTGAAAGCCTCAAAATATTTAAGCATTTTCCTCAGGATTTTCTTGGATTTCTCTGCTCCCAAATTATTTTCACCTAAAACTCTTCCTTTCCAAGATTTTCCCTGCCCCTGGAGCTCATTTGGGCCTGGAAGAACCACCCTGCACTCCCAAAATTGATTTTAATCAATTTTCACAGTTTTTGATTTATTTTCTCATAGCATTCCTAAGGATTTTCTTGGATTTCCCTGATCCCAAATTATTGGCACCTAAAACTCTTCCTTTCCCAAGATTTTCCCTGCTCCTGGAACACATTTGGGGCTTGGAAGAACCACCCTGCACTCCCAAAATTGATTTTAATCACTTTTCACAATTTTTGATTTATTTCCTCATGGCATGATCCAACTGGGATTTTTTTTCCACAAAGGAGGAATAAATAACAAGATCAAGAATAAAATTATTTTCCTCTTCTTACACCATTCTGGACTTGAATGTGGGAAATCAGCTCCAGAAATCCTGAAAGCCTCAAAATATTTAAGCATTTTCCTCAGGATTTTCTTGGATTTCTCTGCTCCCAAATTATTTGCACCTAAAACTCCTCCTTTCCCAAGATTTTCCCTGCCCCTGGAACTCATTTGGGGCTTGGAAGAACCACCCTGCACTCCTAAAATTGATTTTAATCACTTTTCACAATTTTTCATTATTTTCTCATGGCATTCCTCAGGATTTTCTTGGATTTCTCTGCTCCCAAATTATTTGCACCTAAAACTCCTCCTTTCCCAAGATTTTCCCTGCCCCTGGAACACATTTGGGGCTTGGAAGAACCACCCTGCACTCCCAAAATTGTATAAAAAAATTTATTTACTACTAAAAAATTGGTTTGGTTCCTTAAAACCATTTTTTTAATTGGAAAATTAATTATGTAGTTAAAGCTAATAGGAAAATAGAACAGAATGGTTGGAGTATAAAGTGCCCCCTGTATAATTTTTATTTTTATGCTGATTATTTTTATACTAATTACTTTTTATATTAATTTCTTATAATTTTATCCTCTTTTGCTGCCAAGCAAAAATTAATTCCCACTTATTTTTTATGTAAATTTATATTTAGAATATTTAGAATATTTATATTTAGAATATTTAGAAGCCAGAGGATTTCTTTAGAGTTTGCTCAAAGGGGAGGTTCCTACAAGTCTTAAAATGCCCCTAAAAAAAAAAAAAAACAAACCCTACAGAATTCTTGGGGCTTCATTAATTGTCAATTAATTCAATTAATTGTCAATTAATTCATTTCAGCTCAGATGCTGGTTCTTTTTGGCAATTTAAAAGTTTGTTGAAACCTTGAAAAAAAAAAAATAAATTTAAAACCCTGACTAATGAGCTTGATCAAAAGCTTAAAAAAATAATTAAGTGAAAACGGAGTGCAAATAATTAATGTGGAATTAAACCCTTTATTCCATGAAGGTAAAAGCTTATTCCAGGTGAAAAAAAATTACCTTTGATTTTGGCAGGTGGTTGAGGAACTGGAATTTGGGCTCCACTTCTTTTCCTGCTGTTTCTGGGGGGGGTTGCAGCCTCATTTTGGTCCCTGTTTTCTCTCAGGGAAGCAGAGGTGTCGAGATAGAGCAAGGAGAGAGCCAGGACTCCTATTGCTGTGCTGAGGACACAGGCCAGAGACAGGCAAGAAAAATCCTCAGGAGGGACCAGCTGCCTTTTCTGCCCTGGAATTCATCAAAAAAACAATTAAAAAAAAGAAAAAATAAAAAAAATTAATTGGTGACAACAGAGAGGGGAAACTCTGTGATGGTTCTTTCCAAAATCATCATCGCAGGGGCTTAAAGATCTTTTTTTTTTAATTTTATTTTTCCTTTTTATTATTGTCTATATATTAATATGCATATATTATTATATGTATTATATGTATATATTGTATATATATTAATATTATTTTATTTTCCTTTTTATTATTCTCTGCAGCTTCAGACAAACAGAGACTGAAATCCCTGACTTCATTTTCCATTTTTTTCTCTGGGCACACAGCTTGATCTCTCTCTAAAAAAAAAAAAAAAACCTGGTGAAGGACCTGGAAATGAGTTGAGTTCTTCAGCTGGAAAATAAAAAACTGGGAGGCTGCTCAGGGATTTGAACAAAATGATTTTTTTTCAGTTTTTTGACATTTTTCTTGCCAGCAGAAGAGTGCTCAAAATATCACTTTATTCAGGTTGGAAATGAGGTTTTCTTCAGTTGAAATGGTCCCTTTTTAAAGTTGGTGTTCAATTAAATATCAGAGCAGTGGGATTCAGGCTAAAGGCTCAGCAGAAAATGTGGGTTTTTACTTAAATGCACCCAAAATCCCCTTTTTTCTGCTTTGAAGGAGCTTGGATTTACAGCATTTTCACTGTTGTGGCTCTGACTGGAGAATTATGAAAAAAAAAGAAAAAGAATAGAAAAAAGAAAAAGAAAGAATAGAAAAAAAAGAACAGAAAAAAAAGAAGAGAAAAAAAGAAGAGAAAAAAAGAAGAGAAAAAAAAGAAGAGAAAAAAAAGAAGAGAAAAAAAGAAGAGAAAAAAAATGAAGAGAAAAAAAGAAGAGAAAAAAAAGAAGAGAAAAAAGAAGAGAAAAAGAAAAAGAATAGGAAAAAAAGAATAGAAAAAAAGAATAGAAAAAAAGAATAGAAAAAAAGAATAGAAAAAAAGAATAGAAAAAAAGAATAGAAAAAAAGAATAGAAAAAAAGAATAGAAAAAAGAATAGAAAAAAAGAATAGAAAAAAAGAATAGAAAAAAAGAATAGAATAGAAAAGAATAGAAAAAAGAAAAAGAATAGAAAAAAAAGAACAGAAAAAAAAGAGTAGAAAAAAAATAGAAAATAAAAAGAAAAGAATAGAAAAAAGAAAAAGAGTGGGAAAAAGAAAAAAAAGAGTGGGAAAAAGAAAAAGAATGGGAAAAAGGGAAAGGGAAAGGACAGGAAAAAGAAAAGGGGGAGAAAAGGGGAGGAAAAAGGGGGGAAAAAGGGGGGGAAAAAGGGGGGAAAAAGGGGGGGAAAAAGGGGGAAAAGGGGGGAAAAGGGGAGGAAAGGGGGGAAAAAGGGGGGGGAAAAAGGGGGGGAAAAAGGGGGGGAAAAAGGGGGGGGGAAAAAAGGGGGGGAAAAAGGGGGGGAAAAAGGGGGGGAAAAAGGGGTGGAAAAAGGGGGGGAAAAGGGGGGGAAAAAGGGGGGGGAAAAAAAGGGGGGGAAAAAGGGGGGAAAAAAGGGGGGGGAAAAAGGGGGGGAAAAAGGGGGGGAAAAGGGGGGGAAAAGGGGGGGGAAAAGGGGGGGAAAAGGGGGGAAAAGGGGGGGAAAAAGAAGGGGAAGATGAAAAGGGAAAAGGGGAAAAGGGAAAAAGGGAAAAAGGGAAAAAGGGAAAAAGGGAAAAAGGGAAAAAGGGAAAAAGGGAAAAAGGGAAAAAGGGAAAAAGGGAAAAAGAAAGGGAAAAAGAAAGGGAAAAAGAAAGGGAAAAAGAGAAAAAGGGAAAAGGGAAAAAGGGAAAAAGGGAAAAAGGGAAAAAGAAAAGAAAAGAAAAGGAAAAGGAAAGAGAGAAAAAGAGAAAGAGAAGAAAAAGAAAAAGAAAAAGAAAAAGAAAAAGAAAAAGAAAAGAAAAGAAAAAGAAAAAGAAAAAGAAAAGAAAAAGAAAAAGAAAAAGAAAAAGAAAAGAAAAGAAAAGAAAAAGAAAAGAAAAGAAAAAGAAGAAAAGAAAAGAAAAAGAAAAAGAAAAGAAAAAGAAAAGAAAAAGAAAAAGAAGAAGAAAAAGAAGAAAAGAAAAAGAAGAAAAGAAAAAGAAAAGGAAAAAGAAAAGGAGAAAGAAAAGGAAAAGGAAAAGAAAAGGAAAAGAAAAAAAGAAAAGGAAAAGAAAAGAAAGGAAAAGAAAAAAGAAAAAGAATAAGAAAAAGAAAAGGAAAAAGAGTAGGAAAAAGCATTTTATAGGATAAGGAATTCAGCTGTTCAGTGGGAATGAAGTCTCAGAGCTCAGATCCCAGCTGTGGTTTTTGGGACCTTGGGAACTGCAGCCCCTTCCCTGGAGCTTTTCTTTTCCTCCAGGCCTTTTTTCAGATGTCCTGCTATAAAAAAAAAGGTTCATCTTCATCCTGACAGCGTGAATAATATTTTATAGCAAAAAAAAAAAACCAAAAACTGAGCAATACCTCCTCTTTCTTTGGCCCCCTCTTTTCCTGGGGAAGAGCTTGAATGTTCTCTCCGTGCATCTCAAAGGCTTGGTTGTCCATCCAGGGAAGCTGAAACAAAAGAAAGAAAAGCAAAGCCTGAAAAAACAGAATATTCACCCCAAAAACCACTCAGCTATTTTGCAGTCAGGGCCACTGAGGGTGTTTAGTGCAGAAATGTGATGCAATCTGAAAAAAATTTTTTTTTTTTCTTGGAAGAAAGGGAGGTCTGGCAATTGCCACCCCCAGACTGAGATTATTCAGGGCTCACATGAACCCAAAGAGACAACAGGAGGAGGAGATAAGAGCCTGGAACATCAAATAAGTGGTGGTGGGGGGGGAAAAAAAAAAAAAAAAAAGGAGAAGTCATCTGATTCCATCCTTGGTGCTGAGGAAATTGAAATTACACTTGGGGCTGGTTGGGAAATTTTCTTCTCAAACCACAACAACGGTTCCAGAGCTGCTTTTGCAACCCTCTGCCCTCCTTAGATGTCAGGATTCTCCTGTTTTGAGGAAAAAAAAGGTTTTCCAAACCTAAAGCACCCATCCTGCTCCAGGACTGGGCACCCAACGCCCTCCTATGCACCCAAATTCCCCTCCAGGGGACCCCAAGACTCAGGGATTTTTCTGATTTATTCCCAGGTTGCAGCTTTCATCCCCCAAAGCCACGTAACTCGGGGCTGGAAGATGGGAGGGGTTGTTCCCTCTTGGTTTCATGCCATAAAAAAAAAAATCCCAGGTGTTTGGGTCCTTTCTGAACCTGCTGGTGCTGCCTGATCTCCTAAGTTTGGTGCTTTGGGGTTAAAGAAAAAAAAAGAAGGGGGAAAAGGAGGGGAAAAAGAGGGAGAAGAAAAAGAAGGAGAAGAAAAAGAAGAAGAAAAAGAAAAAGAAAAAGAAGAAGAAAAAGAAGAAGAAAAAGAAGAGGAAAAAGAAGAAGAAAAAGAAGAAGAAAAAGAAGGAGAAGAAAAAGAAGGAGAAGAAAAAGAAGGAGAAGAAAAAGAAGGAGAAGAAAAAGAAGGAGAAGAAAAAGAAGAAGAAAAAGAAGAAGGAAAAGAAGAAGAAAAAGAAGAAGAAAAAGAAGAAGAAGAAGAAGAAGAAAAAGAAGAAGAAAAAGAAGGAGAAGAAAAAGAAGGAGAAAAAGAAGGAGAAGAAAAAGAAGAAGAAAAAGAAGAAGAAAAAGAAGAAGAAAAAGAAGAAGAAAAAGAAGGAGAAGAAAAAGAAGAAGAAAAAGAAGGAGAAGAAAAAGAAGAAGAAAAAGAAGAAGAAAAAGAAGGAGAAGAAAAAGAAGAAGAAAAAGAAGAAGAAAAAGAAGAAGAAAAAGAAGGAGAAAAAGAAGGAGAAAAAGAAGGAGAAAAAGAAGGAGAAGAAAAAGAAGAAGAAAAAGAGAAAAACCCCAAACCCCTGAGACACAAAAACCCAAACCCCTGAGACACAAAACCCCAAACCCTTGAGACACAAAAACCCTCAAACCCCTGACACAAAATTCCCAAAACCCAAGACACAAAACCCCAACCCCTGAGACACAAAAACCCTCAAACCCCTGATAAAAAATTCCTAAAACCCAAGACACAAAACCCCAACCCCTGAGACACAAAGCCCCAAACCCCTGAGACAAAAAGACTGAAACCCCTGAGACACAAAAACCCCAACCCCCTGAGACACAACAACCCAAACCCCTGAGACACAAAAACCCTAAACCCCTGAGACACAAAAACCCCAGCCTCTTGAGACACAAAAACCCAAATCCTGAGACACAAAATGCACAAACCCCTGAGACAAAATCCATAAAACCCAAGACACAAAAACCCTCAAACCCCTGACACAAAACCCCAAGCCCCTGAGACACAAAAACCCCAAACCCCTGAGACACAAAAACCCCAAACCCCTGAGACACAAAAACCCCAAACCCCTGACACAAAATTCCCAAAACCCAAGACACAAAAACCCTCAAACCCCTGACACAAAATTCCCAAAACCCAAGACACAAAACCCCCAACCCCTGAGACACAAAACCCCAACCCCTGAGACACAAAACCCCCAACCCCTGAGACACAAAACCCCCAACCCCTGAGACACAAAGCCCCAAACCCCTGAGACACAAAGCCCCAAACCCCTGAGACACAAAAACCCCAAACCCCTGAGACACAAAATGCACAAACCCCTAACACAAAATCCATAAAACCCAAGACACAAAAACCCCCAAACCCCTGACACAAAATTCCCAAAACCCAAGACACAAAACCCCAACCCCTGAGACACAAAACCCAAACCCCTTGAGACACAAAACCCCAACCCCCTGAGACACAAAACCCCAACCTCCTGAGACACAAAAACCCCAAACCCCTGAGACACAAAAACCCAAATCCTGAGACACAAAATGCACAACCCCCTGACACAAAATCCATAAAACCCAAGACACAAAAACCCTCAAACCCCTGACACAAAATTCCCCAAACCCAAGACACAAAACCCCAACCCCTTGAGACACAAAAACCCCAACTCCTGAGACACAAAAACCCAAACCCTTGAGACACAAAAACCCTCAAACCCCTGAGACAAAATCCATAAAACCCAAGACACAAAAACCCTCAAACCCCTGACACAAAATTCCCAAAACCCAAGACACAAAACCCCAACCCCTGAGACACAAAACCCCCAATCCCTGAGACACAAAAAACCCAAACCTTGAGACACAAAAAACCCAAACCTTGAGACACAAAACCCCAACCCCTTGTGACAAAAAAACCCCAACCCCTGAGACAAAAAATCCCCAACCCCTGAGACACAAAAACCCCAAACCCCTGAGACACAAAATGCACAAACCCCTGACACAAAATCCATAAAACCCAAGACACAGAAACCCAAACCCCTGAGACACAAAGCCCCAAACCCCTGAGACAAAGACTGAAAGCCCTGAGATAAAAAGACCGAAACCCCTGAGACACAAAACCCCAAACTCCTGAGACACAAAGCCCCAAACCCCTGAGACACAAAATCCATAAAACCCAAGACACAAAACCCCAACCCCTGAGACACAAAAACCCCAAACCCCTGAGACACAAAGCCCCAAACTCCTGGGACACAAAGCCCCAAACCCCTGAGACACAAAAACCCAAACCCCTGAGACACAAAACCCCCAAAACCCAAGACACAAAACCCCAACCCCTGAGAGAAAAAAACCCCAAACCCTTGGGACAGAGAACCCCCAACCCCTGAGACACAAAACCCCAAAACCCTTAGACACAAAACCCCAAATCCTTGAGACACAAAACCCCCAACCCCTGAGACACAAAAACTCCAAACCCCTGAGACACAAAAACCCCAAACCCCTGAGACACAAAACCCCAAACCCCTGAGACACAAAACCCCAACTCCTGAGACACAAAACCCCAACCCCTGAGACACAAAAACCCCAAAGTCCTGAGACACAAAACCCCCAAAACCCAAGACACAAAACCCCAAATCCCTGAGACACAACCCCCCCATCCCATCCCATCCTCATCCCCCCCTTACCACAGGGAGGATCTCCAGGAGATGGATGATCCCAAATCCTGCTCTTCCCCAGACTCCCCCTTCCCTGCCCTCTCTCTCCCCGGGACATATAAAGGCTCCAGTTGAGGAAGTGCCCTCCCCATAAAATATTTCCTGTATATGCAAATCCCAAAGATCACAAAAGTTTGTGGCCATCCTTAGCAAACACTTGCTGAGAAATTTAGGAGGTTCCTTTTCTCTAGTCCTTCTCTTTTGGGATGTTTTCCTCCAAATCCTGCTGATTGCTTTTCCCAAAGAAAATTCCAGGACATCACTGACACCTTGGACATGGCCCTAAAGACACAAAAATTAAAACCAAAATCCATCATCAACAAGATAGAAAAGCAACATTTTTTTTTTTTTTAATGCTTGGATTTACAGATTCCATTCTTTTTCCTGCGTGGCAACTTCTTAATTCTAATTTAAAGGAAAACTAAATTCCAGCTATAATTCCAAGTCTAGTCCAAAAGTTACTGCTTTGATTGGTGAATAAGGGACCAAATCCCCCTTAAAAACACTCCTCAGTGGCCATAAAAATCTTTGCAACATATTAAAAAAAATATTGTTGTGTGAAAAGAGTTACTAATCGTGCTTTATTAAAAGAAAAATTCTATTTTAATTGAATTTCTATTGTTTATACCTACAAAGTGTCCCTCCTTTTTTCCCAAATTCCATATCCTAATATATTTTTCCTTTTTTGCCTCCCACCTGGGCAACAGAAAGTTAGGAAATAAAAATAATTTCAGCCATACTTTTAGTTATTACCTATAAAAATGAGGGAAAAAAAAAAAAAATTGTCCTGAAATTCTAGACCCAAGGACACTGAAGTGTAAAAGGAGAATTATCTGAGGGTTAAGAACCAAACTCCAAGAATGAGGAAGCTCCCAAAGATGAGGATTCTCCGAGGAGGAATTGAGGAAAAAGTTTCTAAATAGCCAAAAAACCTGCCCCAACATCAAGGGAAGGGGTGGGGGAGCAAGGGGTGCAAGATGGGTACAAGAGGTTTAACCTCGGAGTAGTCTCAGGGCATCACAAGTGCTGCCCTTACTCCAAGGAGTAGCTGTACACCTGGGTGGATAAATCCTCCTTGCTCTGAGGCACAGAGGAAGGAGCCCCTCAGGACATCACAAGTGCTGCCCTTACTCCAAGGAGTAGCTGTACACCTGGGTGGATAAATCCTCCTTGCTCTGAGGCACAGAGGAAGGAGCCCCTCAGGACATCACAAGTGCTGCCCTTACTCCAAGGAGTAGCTGTACACCTGGGTGGATAAATCCTCCTTGCTCTGAGGCACAGAGGGAGGAGCCCCTCAGGAGCAGTGTCACAGCGTGCTGGGAACACAGGTCAAACCACACTAAGTGTGCCCACACTACGTGTAACTACACACAGAGTAGAGCAGGAGGAGAGCAAACTCACCCTGCTCCACACCCTGTGTCTGATGTCAGGGGGAAAAAAAAACAAAAAAACCCTTCCCTTTCTGAGTTCCTCCTCAGCTGAACTCCTTGACTCTCTGCAAACCTCTGCACAGAGCCAGCAGCTCCAGGGCTGGAGTTGGAAGTTTCCAGAGGGCTGTTTCCTCCTTTTCTGTGGTTTTTGAGGCAGGCCCATAAAATCTGACACACGTTGTTGTGTGTCATCCTCTGGGTGCTCCTGATGCCCTGAGGACCATAAAATGGGGGTGTTGTCACCTCTCTCTTACTCACCCTGAGCAGGAAGAGGGGAGAACCCAGAGGGGGCTGCAGCTCCTGCTTTCTGCATCACCTCCTCTTCCTCCTTTCCCACGTGTCCCTTTGGATATCCCAAGGAACAGGGAAGAGAGGAGGCAGGCATGTTGTCACTTGGGTTCCTGGCAGATCCTACAAGACCCTACAAACCTGAGGAGAGGTCCAAAAGGCTCCTTTCTAAACATCATCACTGGATTTTCAGGTCACACCTCGGATGCCTCCTCAGTTTTTCTCCACAAGTTCCAGGGCTTATCAGAGGCTTTCCTGAGCTAATTCTACTCAATGATGCTGAAAAAAATAGATATAATTATTACTTCTCTGCCTGCTTAGGCCCACTGAAGGGTTTTACATACTCTAAATCCCAGAACAAAGCCAAGGAAAAGAGAAGGAATTTTAGGATTTCCCAGGAACAGGGAGAAGCAGCTGTTGGATCAGTTCCCTTGAAACTTTGCTGAACCAAAGCACCAAATCAGCCTTCCCTAAAAAATGAAATTCACATCAAAAAGACTTCAGCCACTTTTTGGATGCAGTTTATTTGTTAATTTGGGGGTTTTTTTGGAGCACACAATTTACACTGAGTCCACTCCTGTTAGAAAGAACTGGATAATCTGTTGTAAAAGTATTGTTGCTCAACTTGACTCCTTGACACATGGTGTGGTGCTTCCCCCTGCTTCTAACAGCAGTTTCATAGAATCCCAGAACGGGCTGGGTTGGAAGGGACCTCAGAGCTCCTCAAGTCCAAGCCTTGCTCCACTCCCCCCGTGGTTCCCAGCCCATGGCACTGAGTGCCACATCCAGGCTCTTTGGAAATATCTCCAGGGCTGGAGAATCCACCCCTTCCCTGGGCAGCCCATTCCAAGGTCTGAGCACCCTCTGGGGAAAGAAATTCTTTCTCATGGCCAACCTAAACCTCCCCTGGCACAACTTGAGACCTCTTGTGCCCTCTTGTCTTGCTGAGAGTTGCCTGGGAAAAGAGCCCAACCCCCCCCTGGCTCCAACCTCCTTTCAGGGAGTTGGAGAGAGTGAGGAGGTCTCCCCTGAGCCTCCTCTTCTCCAGCCTCAACACCCCCAGCTCCCTCAGCCCTTCCTCCCAGGAATTCTGCTGCTGGATCCCTTCCCAGCCTCCTTGCTCTTCTCTGGACCTGCTCCAGCACCTCAAGCTCCTTCCTCAGCTGAGCTGAGCTGAGCTGAGCTGAGGGGCCCAGAACTGGACCCAGGACTCAAGCTGTGGCCTCCCCAGGGCTGAGCACAGGGGCAGAATCCCTTCCCTGGACCTGCTGGCCACGCTGTTCCTGAGCCAGCCCAGGATGCCATTGGCCTTCTTGGCCACCTGGGCACACTGCTGCCTCCTCTTCAGCTTCCTGGCAATCCAGACTCCCAGCTCCCTTTCTGCCACTCTCTGCCCAGCCTGGAGCTCCCCAGGGGGTTCTTGTGGCCAAAGGGCAGGACCCGGCCCTTGGAATCTTGCACCTCATCCCCTTGGCATCAGCCCAACTCTCCAGTCTCTCCAGGTCCCTCTGCAGAGCCCTCCTGCCTTCCAGCTGATCCACACTCCCCCCAGCTTCGTGTCAGCTGGGAATTTGCTGCTGATGGACTCAATGCCCTCCTCTAAATCCTCACTCAAGATATTAAACAGCACTGGGCCCAACACTGATCCCTGGGGGACACCACTAGTGACCGGCCGCCATTTTGATGCAGCCCCGTTCAGCACCACTCTCTGGGCCCGGCCCTCCAGCCAGTTCCTAACCCAGCACAGAGTGCTCCTGCCTGAGCCAGGGCCTGACAGCTTTTCCAGGAGAATCCTCTGGGAGACGGTGGCAAAGGCCTTGCTGAAGTCCAGGTAGAGCACATCCACAGCCTTCCCCTCATCCCCCAGGCAGTCACCCGCTGAGAAAAGGAGCTCAGGTTGGTCAGACAGGACCTGCCCTTCCTAACCCCGTGCTGGCTGGGTCTGATCCCTTGCCCATCCTGCAGGAGCTGGGTGATTGCCCCCAGGATGAGCTGTTCCAGAACCCTGCCAGGCACTGGAGTTTTCCAGGTTCTCCTTCCAGCCCTTTTTGTGGATTGGTGTGACATTCCCCAACTTCCAGTCACCTGGGATGTCCCAGGACTGTTGGGAGATGCCAGAGAGAGGCTTAATGAGCTCTTCTGCCCCCTCCCTCATCACCCGGTTTAAATTGTTAGAAATTGTTATAAACCCAGAGTCCTCCCCCAAAAAAACCTCACAATATTTTAATGAACCCCTCCTCAAGAACTGGTGTCACTTGGCACCTATGGTTAGATCCTCCTGGAAGTGCTGACACTCAATTAGGCTTTGGAGTAATTAATGATTCTCTACAGAAATCCTGCACATAACATTTTGGAGAACACGGAGTCACATCCAGGCTTCAGGCTGAAACCTGACTGAAGTTACAGAATATTAAAATATATCCTTAGACATCAGCTTCACAGATAATTCTTTTTTTCTTCTTTATCTTCATCACCACCAGGCTGCTTTTGCTGGGTGCTGCTACCTTCAGGCAGGCTTTTCAGACTTGAGAAATGCTGTAAAGCCCTGGAGGGGGGAAAAAATAAGATTTAATAACAGTTTATAGAGTATTATTTTCATTTAATAGAAAATGCTGCTGGTTTCTTACAAACAGCTTCACAGTTTGAATGCTATTATATATAATTTACAGCTCTAACTGTTCCACTTGATTATAAAATATACTAAGATTCTTTTTTTTTTTAATAAAATACCTTTTGGAACTGATATTTTAAATACTTCTTCTCAAACACCCAATTTCTATGAAGTTATTATGAATGGAGTGTTTAACATTATTAATTATATAACAACCTGGGTTAATTTAATAATGCTGAAGCATTATGTCACAAACCAGCATCCCAATACTGAAAGTTACTGTATTTTTTAATAAAAAAAAATTAAAAGCATTAAAATAAAATTAATGAAAAAATAAAATAAAATAAATAAAAAAGAAAATAAAAAAAATAAAATAAATAAAAAAGAAAAAAAAATAAATAAAATAAAAAATTAAATAAATAAAAAATAAAAAATAAATAAAATAAAAAATAAATAAATAAAATTAAAATAAAAAATAAAATAAATAAAAAATAAAAAAATAAATTAAAAAAATAAATAAAAAAAAATAAATAAAAAAATAAATAAAATAAAAATAAAATAAAAAATTAAATTAAATTAAATTAAAAGAAATAAAAATAAAATAAAAATAAAATAAAATAAATAAAAAATAAAAATAAAAACAAATAAATAAAATAAAATAAATAAAAAATAAAATAAATAAAAATTAAAATAAGAAATAAAAAACAAAATAAGATAAATAAATAAAATAAGATAAATAAAAAAGATAAAAATTAAAATAAGATAAATAAAAATAAAATAAGATAAAAAATAAGATAAATAAAAATTAAAATAATATAAATAAAAAATAAAATAATAAAATAAATAAAAATAATAAAATAAATAAAAATAATAAAATAAATAAAAATAAAATAAATAAAAAATAAAATAAAAAAATAAAATAAATAAAAAAATAAAATAAATAAAAAAATAAAATAAATAAAAAAATAAAATAAATAAAAAAATAAAATAAATAAAAAAATAAAATAAATAAAAATAAAATAAATAAAAATAATAAAATAAATAAAAATAAAATAAATAAAAATAAAATAAATAAAAATAAAATAAATAAAAATAAAATAAATAAAAATAAAATAAAACAAATAAAATAAGGTAAATAAAAATAAAATAAAATAAATAAAAATTAAAAATAAAATAAAAATTAAATTAAATTAAAATAAAATTAAAATTAAATTAAATTTTTTAAAAATCTCATTTTACAGTACAGTTTAAAACTAGACTGCAACACCCAGTTTTGTTGAAAAAACAATATTCTGCATAACAAAACCCTGGCTTCCATTCTGCCTTTTCTCAAGTTTCTTCAGTCCCTTCTAACTGCTCAGTAGGACACTGATAATTTCATGTTTTATAGCAATTAATCTCTCAACTGTCTTGAAAAAAAAAAAAAGCAAGAAAATATTTCTGTACCATTATTACAAACTTCTCCAAGTCTGATTTTTTTCTAGTCCACTTATGTGTAGCAATAATTATTGCTAAGGATGAAAAATAAGGTTTTATTTCCAGGAATATTCACTAGGAATTTCTCTGCTCCATGATTTGAATTATTCACTCCTGGCTTTTTCACAGATTTTTCAGAGCTGAGGAGAACTCTCCCAGCTAATTCATCATTTCTCTTCTGCCCTTTCTGAAAACAGGGAAAAAAAAAAAAAAAATCAGCAAAATCCACTTACTTCTGGACAGAGTGAATAAGAGGAATTATCTCCCTGTCACACAGTTTCAAGTCATCCTCTGCTCCTCCAGGAAGCTTTAAAAAAAACAACATAAAGAAAAGCAAGGTCAGGAGCTGGAAATGACAGAAAAAGGTATTTTTTTTGTTGTTAATAAAGTCTTTATGGCCTCATAAAGCAATTGAGGTTGGGAGGCAGCCAGGAGGTGGGCTCCTGCCTACCCAGGGACAGCCACAGGGTTTGCTCAGCCTCCAACCTTGAAAACCTCCCAGGACAGAGGTTTCACAACCTCTGCTCAGAAATTGCCCCCAGGGCTGTGGTCAGGGTTAAAAAGTTTCTCCCAGCAGCCAGGGTCAACCTCTTGATCCCTGTTCCTCAGCCTTCCCTGCTACTGAGAACCTGGCTCCATCTTCTTCATCCCCTCCTGGAAATTTCCTACCAGATCCCCCAAAACTTCCTACTGAATCCCCCAAAATTTCCTACCAGATCCCCCAAAACTTCCTACCAGATCCCCCAAACTTCCTACTAAATCCCCCAAAACTTCCTACCAGATCCCCCAAATTTCCTACCAGATCCCCCAAACTTCCTACCAGATCCCCCAAACTTCCTACCAGATCCCCCAAAACTTCCTACCAGATCCCCCAAAATTTCCTACCAGATTCCTCAAACTTCCTACTAAATCCCCCCAAAACTTCCTACCAGATCCCCCAAACTTCCAACAAATCCCCCCAAAACTTCCTACCAGATCCCCCAAAACTTCCTACCAGATCCCCCAAAACTTCCTACCAAATCCCCCAAAACTTCCTACCAAATCCCCCAAAACTTCCTACTAAATCCCCCAAAACTTCCTACCAAATCCCCTAAAACTTCCTACCAAATCCCCAAAACTTCCTACCAGATCCCCCAAAACTTCCTACCAGATTCCCCAAACTTCCTACCAAATCCCCCCAAAACTTCCTACTAAATCCCCCAAAACTTCCTACTAAATCCCCCAAAACTTCCTACCAGATCCCCCAAAACTTCCTACCAAATCCCCCAAACTTCCTACCAAATCCACCCAGACTTCCTACCAAATCCCCCCAAAACTTCCTACCAGATCCCCCAAACTTCCTACCAGATCCCAAAAATTTCCTACCAAATCCCCCAAACTTCCTACCAGATCCCCCCAAACTTCCTACCAGATCCCCCAAACTTCCTACCAGATCCCAGGAATTTCCTACCAGATCCCCCAAAATTCCTACCAGATCCCCCAAAATTCCTACCAAATCCCCCCAAATTCCCACCAAATCCCCCAAAACTTCCTACCAAATCCCCCAAATTTCCTACCAGATCCCCCAAAACTCCCTCTGGAAGGAAGAACCCCATTTCTCCCACCCCCCTCCTTGCTGCCTCTCCTGAGGGCAGGGGCTAAACCTGGATGCAGTGTTAAAAAGTGTTAAAAAGGGAATTTTCCTGGCTCCATCTGCTCTTCTCCACACATCCCAGCCCCTGGGTAGTTCATATCCAGCTTGGATCTAGCCAGACTTCCTGGGAATTTTCAGCAGAGCAGCTCCCTAGCCAGGAGAATATTATGAAAATTAATAATAAAGTCTATGAAATCATTTTGAAACAAAAAAAAAGGCCGTAAGGGATCAACTCGCTGATGCCAAACGAGGCAAGGAAAGCGAATTTGAGGATTTTTGGGGTTTTTTAAAATTAGCACGTGCCCCTAAAAGCCTAAACTGAAGAGGGATATTACCAGAAAGCAGCAGTTTGCTGAGCAGAGCCACCCCTGGAGCAGGGGAAGGAAGCAGAGGTTGTTCTCTGCCTGAAATGTCGCCATCTCCTGGCTCCCCACCCCTCCTGCTCCCACCACCACTTCCCAAGGGATTCAGGGCACAGCAACCTTCTTCTTCCCGGCTGGAATCTGCTGGCAGTGGCCTAAGATGACTGGAAAGCAAGCCAAGAAAAGGCCTTTTTCCTCAGAAATTGTACATAGCAGTGAGGTGGAGTGGGAGGCAAGTGACTACTCACATGTCCAAACTCTTCCTTTTGCTCAGCAGCTTTATCCTGGTTTAAAGTTCCCTTCATGGTTTGGAGTTGAAACAACATCAGCTTCAAAGTTTCCAGGGGTCTGTGCTGATGATCTCCACAAAAAGGCTCTTCCTAAACCCAAACCCAAAGAACTTGGGGGTCCTGCAGTGCACAGACAGCAAAACAACCCCACCCATTTCTGATGTTCCCCTGAAGAAGGATTTTTATTGTTTTTTTTTACCCCGTTCTTGAAAAATCTGCTTTCAAATTGTACCTGGGTGATGTTAGGTTGGTTCATCTGTGTTTGGGTGACTCTGGCCAGTGAAATAAACACAAAAATGCCTCAGCCCTGGGCTGTGCAAAATAATTCAAGGGCTGTCAGTCCTTGAAATGCTGGGACATGCTTCACCATTTCATAACTGATCAAGGAAGTCAGCTGCAGTCAGGATAAAAATTGTTTTATTCAGAGGATTAGCAGCTCTGCTCACACTACAGTGAAAGCAGCAAATTAATTCACCAGAAATCTGTGGGTAATCTGGAAATATTCCTGTCAGGAAATGTCTGCTGAGCTCACCAAACCAAGAGCATGGAAAAGAAGGCTGGAACACACCCTGACAGAAAAATCTGAATTAGCTGGTACCTTTTTAGAGGTTTTGGGTCAGATCAGCTCCAGAGGGGAAGAGAAATTTGTGCCCCAGGGGAAAAACTTCCAGGGTAAAGCTCTGCTTTACTCCAGGGTGGGAAACCAGAATCTGAGAGAGGGGAAGATTCAAGGAAACCAGGGCAGAAAGTAAACAGAGTAACATGTAAATTAACAGTGTGACTTTCCCCTGGGCTCAGCCCTCACCTCCCTACCTGAGGGAAGGATCAAGTGTTCCTACACTCAAAAAGAGAGACTCAGCAGTATTAAAACTGCCAAGAAGATGATGGGATAAAATAATGAATATTCAAAAGGGTGATTTTAATTCCTGCTCCAATTCACCATTTCATAACTGATCAAGGAAGTCAGCTGCAGTCAGGATAAAAATTATTTTATTCAGAGGATTAGCAGCTCTGCTCACACTACAGTGAAAGCAACAAATTAATTCACCAGAAATCT
Organism: Heliangelus exortis; assembly: GCF_036169615.1. NCBI lineage: Eukaryota > Metazoa > Chordata > Aves > Apodiformes > Trochilidae > Heliangelus > Heliangelus exortis. The sequence continues at coordinate 1,085,039 of NC_092454.1, forward strand.
GTGGGTAATCTGGAAATATTCCTGTCAGGAAATGTCTGCTGAGCTCACCAAACCAAGAGCATGGGAAGGCAAAGAAGAAGGCGGGAATACACCCTGACAGAAAAATCTGAACTAGCTGCTACCTTTTTAGAGGTTTTGGGTCAGATCAACTCCTGAGGAGAAGAGAAATTTGTGCCCCAGGGTAAAGCTCTGCTTTACTCCAGGGTGGAAACCAGAATCTGAGAGAGGGGAAGATTCAAGGAAACCAGGGCAGAAAGTAAACAGAGTAACATGTAAATTAACAGTGTGACTTTCCCCTGGGCTCAGCCCTCACCTCCCTACCTGAGGGAAGGATCAAGTGTTCCTACACTCAAAAAGAGAGACTCAGCAGTATTAAAACTGCCAAGAAGATGATGGGATAAAATCATGAATAATCAAAAGGGTGATTTTAATTCCTGCTCCAATTCACCATTTCATAACTGATCAAGGAAGTCAGCTGCATTCAGGATAAAAATTGTTTTATTCAGAGGATTAGCAGCTCTGCTCACACTACAGTGAAAGCAGCAAATTAATTCACCAGAAATCTGTGGCTAATCTGGAAATATTCCTGTCAGGAAATGTCTGCTGAGCTCACCAAACCAAGAGCATGGGAAGGCAAAGAAGAAGGCGGGAATACACCCTGACAGAAAAATCTGAACTAGCTGGTACCTTTTTAGAGGTTTTGGGTCAGATAACTCCTGAGGAGAAGAGAAATTTGTGCCCCAGGGTAAAGCTCTGCTCTACTCCAGGGTGGAAACCAGAATCTGAGAGAGGGGAAGATTCAAGGAAACCAGGGCAGAAAGTAAACAGAGTAACATGTAAATTAACAGTGTGACTTTCCCCTGGGCTCAGCCCTCACCTCCCTACCTGAGGGAAGGATCAAGTGTTCCTACACTCAAAAAGAGAGACTCAGCAGTATTAAAACTGCCAAGAAGATGATGGGATAAAATAATGAATAATCAAAGAGGTGATTTTAATTCCTGCTCCAATTCACCATTTCATAGCTGATCAAGGAAGTCAGCTGCATTCAGGATAAAAATTATTTTATTCAGAGGATTAGCAGCTCTGCTCACACTACAGTGAAAGCAGCAAATTAATTCACCAGAAATCTGTGGGTAATCTGGAAATATTCCTGTCAGGAAATGTCTGCTGAGCTCACCAAACCAAGAGCATGGGAAGGCAAAGAAGAAGGCTGGAATACACCCTGACAGAAAAATCTGAACTAGCTGCTACCTTTTTAGAGGTTTTGGGTCAGATAAGTTCTGAGGAGAAATTTGTGCCCCAGGGTAAAGCTCTGCTTTACTCCAGGGTGGAAACCAGAATCTGAGAGAGGGGAAGATTCAAGGAAACCAGGGCAGAAAGTAAACAGAGTAACATGTAAATTAACAGTGTGACTTTCCCCTGGGCTCAGCCCTCACCTCCCTACCTGAGGGAAGGATCAAGTGTTCCTACACTCAAAAAGAGAGACTCAGCAGTATTAAAACTGCCAAGAAGATGATGGGATAAAATAATGAATAATCAAAAGGGTGATTTTAATTCCTGCTCCAATCCCAGTGCAGCAGCATAAATAAAATATTACTGACCTCCTGAACCCAACAGAAGATCAGCCAGGCCAGGAACTTAGTAGTATTTAATAGAGGAACAACAAAAAAAATGTTTCTTTTTTCCTTTGAAGGAGGAAAATTATGATTTAAACAAAATATGGAGTGTAAAAGTCAAGCATTTTATAGTTAGATGATGTCTTAACCATAGCTGTGACCAAGGGTTTATAGAGTTTAATAACTATATAAATTTATCATGGCCAAATATGACCAAACTACTGCACTTAGGCTTCCCACTTTATATCTCATAAAAGAAAAAAAATTATTTACAGGTATTCCACCTTCTTTATTTACAAGTCTTGGAATTCTGGGCACTCCCAGGAATAACTACTGAGTTTTACTGACCTTATTTTTGTCATGTAAACAGTCTTCCAAGAATTTCTGGATGATATCTGCCTTGGGGAATGACAGAGCATCCTCCAGCTCTTCACAGCACACAGCCACTGCTGGCTTGCTAACCCAACATAAAACATGAAACAGAAAACAACAACAGGGCTATAAGTGAAAAAAATTGGGTTAGAATAGAGCAATTCTGGTCAAAGCAGATTTAATGCACCTCTGGAAGTCCAAAAGGCCACTGAGCAGGCTTGTCAGGACTTTGGTGTCAGTGAAAAAACTCTTTTTTCTAGTTTTGCCAAGATAATCAACACCTGGGTAGCTCTAAAAATCAACTAAGCAAAAAAAAAAAAAAAACCAAAAAACCCCAAAAGCAGGCAAAGTGAGGACTTGTTAGCCAGAATTTCTTACACAAGTGTTTTTCTTGCAGCTTACTCCACCAATAATATCCAACACCTAAAGAAAAACAGCTGCCTTTTGCTTAATGACCACAGCAAAGTGGAGGAAATTCCAGGGTTGAATTTTTGGAGGGTGTGAAATCACCTTCCAGTTCCCAAAGCAATTTCCCTGCTCTGAAAGTGGTTGAAGAAATGAGGCCAGAATCCATCTGCACTTACCAAGCCCCTGGAGCCTTTTCCCAGGATCTTTCTGTTCCCAGGATATCTGTTGTAGAGGGGCTGCCACCTTCCAGAGGAGCTGCCAGATCTTCAGCCTCCAACGTGACTCCTTCAAGTTGGTCTCCTAAGAAAAAAAAAAAAAAAAACCAAATAAAACAAGGACACAACGTGTCCAACCTTCTCCAAGGCATTATTTCCCCAATATTTTGAATTTTAGGAAAAATTCCAAAGAAAATGACAACAAACTGGGGCTATCTGACAGAGAACACTGCCCAAAGAGAACTCCTTTGGGTTATTTTGGGATGGCAGCAGGGTGTGGAATCATCAGCACCAAGTAGGAGCTGCAAGGGTGTAGCCAGGTATTTACAATGAAGCATTTATTTTCCTAATTTAAATTAAAAAAAAGTATCACATGCAGACTTCACAATTATTTAAGGCTTTATTGTCCTTTCATGCCATGGAAAATATGATTAATATTAATTCAAAGTAAAATTTTTAAAATTACTTCTTAACACTCTAAGTTCTTAGGTTGCTTTTCTTATTATTTTTCTATTTTAGAGGTTTTTCCAAGAGCTGCTTTTACAAACTTCTAGGAGAGAAAACATCCAACATCTCCATGCAAACCACATCCAGGGATCCCTTTTTAAAAGCAGCACTCAAAATTCCCCCAGATTTTTTTAGATTTAGCCTGTTTAGACAGGCAAAACCTTCTGTAGGAAAAAGATCTAACCCTGCATCCACATCAAGCAGTTATTTGTGTCAATTTTTTTATGTTGTGCATTTAAAATGCAACATTTTGCATGTAGAACTTCTTGGGGGGGAAAAGAAGAGCTCAATATTTAAGTTTTGCTTAAAAAGGACCAAAATCCTTTTTTTTTTTTCCATGCCTAAAGTTTCCTCTCTCATCTCCACCCAAACCTTGCTGGGGTTTCACCATGCAAAGCTGGTGCTTCACCACAGGAGGACCTCCCTGCTCCCTGGCCAGAAATTCCCAAGGAAAAGCCTCAGAAAAACCTGGAATAACCTAAATATCCCTGTCCCAAATACCTCCTGCTGGCTGCAGGATAAATGGCATTTCTTACCCATCTGACAGGTTCATTTACACTCTTTAGGAATCTCTCTTCCCTCTCCAGGTTCCACCTCCTGCAATTTAATTTAATGCTGGAAATCCTATGAAGTTATTTATGGAATTATTCTGGAATCATCCTGCAGGAAGGCACTAAACATGCCAATTTAATAGATATTTGCTCCAAGAGGAACACTTAAATAGGGATTTCTGTCTGAAAACTTGGAGTATAAACACTGCTCAACTTGGTCAAGTAGGAGTGAGGGGTTTGAGTCATTTGTCAGAGGGAATAAATCTGGGCAGTCTGTGCTAGAGAGTGTGGGTTTGGAATAAATATCTATTTTTATACACATAGCCTCAAAATTTAAAACCCAACTACATGGATATAGTTACCTCTGAAGGGCTTTTTAGCATGTCTCCAAAATGAGCTCTCAGGTGGACAGGCAGAGCTGGCCCTTTCCTCTGCTTTAGCACCACCCCTGGCAGGCAGGCAACCTTTTTGTTGAAAAAAATGGCTTTTGTGTCTTTCTTTGAGGATCTCAAAGGTTTGTGAAGAGGGAGTTTTGCTTTGGGTATTTAAATGCTCAGCTTGGCTTCCAGAAGAAAGGCTGCAGCTGCTGAGCCAGCCTGGGTAGTGCAAACTGGGAATACTGGTGAGCCCTGAGACACTCAGCTCAGACTTGTGGCTGGTGAGCCACCTGGGGTAATTCTTCCAAGTTCCAGAGAGCTCTCCCAAAACCCAAGGGTTTGGGTTTCCTTTCAGGGAGAGAGGATCCTCAGGTGGCCACAAACTGGGCTGCTGGGGGCTGAAGTCTTTGTGGTGCTCCTGGGGAGCAGCTTTCCCATCCTCCTGGAGACACAAAGTGCCTCCAGCCTTGAGGGCTGAGGGCTGGGAAGGGCAGAGAGGTGTCCTGAGTGGCTGCCTCTTCCACTCAGTGCTGGGAAGCTCTGGTTTTGCAGGAATGCTCTGGAGAAAAGGCAGGGATCCATCTTCTGGAAATGCCAGGAGATCATCTGTTGCAAGGCTGAGCAGCTCCAGGTCCCCCTCAGCCTGCCTTGGAAGAGGAGCCAACTCTGCTTCCTGATTAAAACCTTCCAGTCCTGAAAAACAAGAAGATATTCCCCAGGAATTCCTCAAATTCCAGCATCCAGAACTACTGCACTTGTAGGAGCTACCCTGAAATAAGAATTCCAAATGGATTCTGCACCAAATTGCAGTTGTTGGAAGAGTGGGGCCAGTTTTAATCAGGATCTTGCTAATTAAGCAGGAGACAAACCCATTCAGAGCCACAGATCCCAAAAAAACCCATGGATAAGAGGGAAATTTTATCTTAAAGCAACATTGAAAAAAACTCCTTCAATCAAACAGATCCTGGTATTCCTCTGGAAAAAAAAAAACAGATCTTTCCAAGCTTGAGGTTTTAGGAATTATTTCCACTGTAGTTCAATTATTGAAAATAAAATTCCCATATTTTGGAATTTATCATTGCATCTGTGAGCATGCTCATGAATTTTCAACAAGATTTTAGGAGAAAACCTTCCAGAAAATGACAATTATTATGAGCAAGCATCATTTATTGGAGCACAAAGACTTGCAAGTGGTGATGCAGGGATTATTCCCTCAAGAAAACCCCCCTGGTGTGAGGCAAAGATTTTTATACCAGTAATAAAAGGGGAAAAAAAAAAAGGAAAAAAAAAGAACAGCAAACATTAAAGCTTCTTAAAAAGCTGATTTTCAGAAGACATACCCTGGTTTTCTTTGGCAGGAGGCTTGGAAAACTTCCCTTGCTTGGCAGTACTTTGACAAATGCAGATTTTTCCAGTTTTTACACCTGGAGATGTGAGACTTAAATCAAAATCTTCAATGTAAGCTTCCAGAGCCTCAGATGCAGAGCTGTAGAGTTTCCCCTTGTACCAAATCAAACTGTTTGAGGGGGGGTTACTGCTGGCAGGGCTCCAACTTGTTAGGAGAGAAGACACTGTTGAATCAGGAGAGCAGCCACTTGCTTTTATTGAGCTTGCCATGGTTTTGATCCAGGTTTCTCTGAGAACCTTCACTCATTTTTTTTAAACCAAGCTAAACAGAAAAATAAATTTATTTTCACAAGTGATCACCTGCACTAAAATGTCTTTAAAAGCTCTGTTATGTCATTTCACTGATTTCCTAATCCTCTTCAGCTTGCTGCTTTTCCAAAGTTTTGTCATATAAACACCCCTAGAAAAGGTAGAAAATACAGGGAGAAAACAGAAAAAAAAAAAAAGGTAATAGCAGTGATAGCTTCTTGGGTATTAAAATTTTCAGTGGGGAAAAAAAAAAATAACAACAAAGAAAATCCAGCTCCTTAGAGGAACTTCAGGGCCCTGTGTTTGCAGGGAAAAAACTTCCTGGAAGTGCTGAAATTTGCAAGCAAAGACACAGCTGAGCAAAGCCACACTAAAATATGGTAACTTGTGATTTTAGAGACAACAGAGGAGCTTGCAGGGACAAAATCTGAAGGGAAACAACTCAGTGTAACAAGGGGAGGAAGATAAACCCTTAGGGCTGGGTTTATATAACCAGAGTGGATAAACACAACAAAAACGTTTTACAAGCCACATAAAAGCACTTTCAACCGTCTCATCTGTGCAATTTAATCATCCCCATCCAAGCTGCCTTTGTACCCCCCCAAACAGCAAACTGAGGAGCTGAAGTGCAGCATTTGGAAGTTCCCAATGCTGTGAGCAGGGTGGTCAAGCTCCCAGCCACAACTTAGCACCTGCAGCTAAAACACCATTAAAAAAAAATTCAATAAGCGTGTTAGAGTGTTAAACTAAACAAGGAACAAAGATGAATAACTTTCTCACACCCCCTAGCTCACACCTCCAAGGATTATCACGCAACAGAAGCATTTACACTGTGGGGAGCAGCTCTCTGAGGGGTTTTTCCCCGGAAAGCAGCGCTGAGGGCAGCCCCATGGCCCCCTCCCCACACACCCCCCGGGGCAGGCCGCACCGCCACACCCGCCCCCCCTTTTCCCTCACAAGGTGCACTCAGGGCGGGGAAAATAAAGCTCCTAAAGCAGCCCAACCCTTCCGCGATGCCAGGAGGGTGCGGCACCTGAGCTCCAGCCCGGAGAGCCGCGGGCATCCCCGCCCCGCAGCCGCCGCTCCTCAGGACCGGGCCGCGCAGGGCTTTGAAGGGACCGCGCTAACGCACAGAAATGGCGGCGCGCAGGCGCGGCCGCGGAGCCCTCTGGGAGTTGTAGTCCAGGACGCGGGGGTTAACCCAGCGCGGAGCCTACCAGGGGACTACAACTCCCGGCATGCCCCGCGGCCGCGCAGGGTGCAGGTCCCTCCGCTCCACTGCGCTCGGGTGAGTGCGGGATCCCCCCCGCAACGCTGCCCTCTCCCCCTCAGCAAAGGGATGCGGGGGGTGATCTCCGCGCCTCAGGGCCGCCTTGGAGAGGGGGGGGCGGGGGGGGGTGAACTCCGCGCCTCAGGGTCGCTTTGGTAGGGGGGGGCGTGAACTCCGCGCCTCAGGATCGCTTTGGAGGGCAGGCGGGTCCCGCCGGGCGGGCTGCGGGTTCCGATGTGTTTTTTGCGGGGGTGCGGGGTCCTGAGCCCCCGCGGCTCCTGTGCGCATCTTTTTGGGGGAAATTCTGCGAGGAGGAGAAGTTTTGGGGTGAGGTGTGGAGGCAACGGTGCCGTCCCCATCAGCATCTGGTGGCCCTGGAGTCCGGGCTGGGAGGCAGCGAGTGAGTGGCAGGGGTTTTGTGTCCCTAAGGAGTGAATATTTGAATATTTGAATATTTATTTGAAATGGTGCTGTTTGCTCTTTAAAAATCAGATCTCGGCACCTCGCTTTGAAACTTTTACAGATAAATGGACTATAAGAAAACCGCGGATGAAGTTTCGGCAAAACTTTGCTCCTACAGTCAGGATACTTCAGGCTGGAGGGTGATAAAAGTGGCAGTAAGCTGAATTTATAAAGTTATTTTTATTAAAGACACTTTGTTGCGATTTGCAACTCTGTATCGCCTGCTAAGGTGTTTTCTTTTTTCCTTTGTTTGCTTTGAGAAAAATGTTACAGTTTCTGCCAAACCTTCCAAAGAATATGCGGGAAATCTGTAAGTATTTCACATTTTTTGTCATTGCAGGGAGTAAAATTGCAACATTTTTTGACCGGTGATATCCAAGATTGAACTGGAAAAGTTACCTTTGTGAAAGTGTGAGGTTTTTTAGCTTTTGCAGGAATAGGGCTGGGCTAAAAAAACTGGATTTCCTAAGGAATTTTTAAATGTGCTGTGAAAATTAAATACACTTATTAATACAGAATAAATAGATATAAAGTCACCATGAGTCCTCCTGCTGGAATCTTCTCTTCAGGCCATTCCATCTTCTCAGCTGGGCTTCATTTTTCACCCCTTCCTCCTTGGGAAATGCTCAGGGATGTGCTCTCCTTTCTCTCTCCTTTCTGCTGTTTTCTTGCTGGCACCCAAAACTTGAAGGTGCTGAGAATAAAAAGGTCCTAAACACCCAAAATCTGCAACCTCACCCATCCTTGCCTCTCAGGAGTGATGAATTTTGTGCTGTTGGCAAGCAGCAAGGCTTGAACTTCACCTCAGGGTGAAGTCAGGGGGAGCTGAGAGCTCAGGGCTTGCTCTCCCTGAGAGGTGAAACTTTTCCAGCTGAGTTCAAGGCTGAACAGGATTTTTTTGGGAATTCTGTCACTGAGGACAGCCCAGGAGCTGGGTGTTTCAGTTTGTCTCAGACAGTGAGTCCTGATTTGCTGAGCCAAGTGGTTTTCACCTTCCTCTTTTTCCAGTAATCCACTGAAAGAAGTGGAAATTGAGATTTTTTATTTTTTTTTTGCCTTTTTTGTGGCCTTTTCTTTTGTCCTAACAACTGAACCTATCAGAAATCCTTGCCTAGAAGAAATCCTGTTACCAGCTCACCCTGAGCTGAGGTGAGAGGACATTTCAGGGTGCAGGTGAGAGCTGTGTAGGAGGCTGGTAACTCCCAGGAATTTGTGGGAGTTATGGAAATCCAGGGTGTATCCAGACAGGAATATGCAGCTTTTAACTGGTCCTACCAGTGCTTACCACTCACTGGGTTTGAATGGGTGTTGTCCATCACAGGCAGTGGAGAAAAGAGGTTCTGGAGTGTGCTCTGGAGCAGTGAAGGAACAGATCCATGATCTGACTTTATTTCCATGGATATTTTGGCTCTTTCTGACTTTATATTCATGCACCAGCAGGGCCTGTGGGTCTGCTGCAGGTTTCTCAACCTGTCTGCAAGCTGTTGTCCCACAGAGCCCCTCACCTTTGCCTCAGTGTCTCCTGGAGTGATTCAGAGTTTTCTCCAGGAACTAGGAGTGAGCCAGGAGTTCCCAGCATCACAGGAGCTTCCTATTTCCTTGTCCTTTTTTTCCCCTTTCCTTTGAGCTCCTCAGAAGCTGATGAACCAAAGCTGGAGAAATGCCAGGACGTGCTGGTTCACAGAGCAGGGAGAAGGTTTGCAGTTGGGGTCAAAAGGGATTGAAAGTATCTACAGGGGAAAAAAAAAATATATATATTTAAATGAAATTAATTTAAATTTACAGGTTCCTAGCCCATAGCTTGCAAATAATTAATTTAAAACGTGTGGTGTCAAGAATGGAAAATCAAAACCAGTTGGAAACTGTGTGGAAAATCAGAATGGAAACTCAAAAATCAGTTCTAGGAGAAAAATGAATTTTACCCCTTGAATTTGACTCAATCCATTAAGTGCCATCACATTTGGGAGTTTTACCTCCTGGTAACCCAGCCCCCAGCTGCTAATTTTTGTTTAAATGATGTTTCTAGTTCATAAATATGAACTCAATACCTGTTTTTTTTTTTTTTTACACCATCAGATACCGTGGAGAAGGGATAATTAAGGAAGTCCCCAGTAAAATTATTCCTTTTATGTATCTTCCTGAGTACAGAAGCAAATGGGACAAGGCATTGCAGTCTTACAAGCTGTTAGAAAGGATTGACCAGGTAATAATTTCATCCAAAGATTTTTTTTTTTTAACTCTTTCTGCATGAATTAGGGTGGCTGAAACTACCAAAAAAAAAAAAAGCTCTTGATACAAAACACATCCTGGGTTATTAAGGATTTTTTTGGGGAACTTAGTTTAGCAGAGCATACATCTTGATCCTAAAAAGCACTGTGTAACCTAGGGGGTGGAAGCAGAGAGGTATTTATTATTCTATTATTAACCATTAAACATACACCTTAAATCTGCACATTTTGAGCTTTTCCACCCAAAAACCACATCCCTTCCTCAAATCTAGGCCCTGGGGAATGGCCCTGAATCCCTAAGCTGTGTTTCTAGGAGATCCTTTTCCTGGCTCTCCTGTGGGTTCAGCTCTGTCCCCTTCTGCTACCAACCAGGAATCCATTTTCTTAATTATTCACCATGAGAACACTGCTTCTCCAGTTCAACCCAACTTGGCTTCTGACATCCTAATTAAAAAAAAAAACACCCCATTAATTGCTTTTCCTTACTTGTAGGACACTGGGATATACCACAGTGTAACACAGAGTTATGGCATGGGGCTGATTTCCTCCAGGGATTTTGTTGACCTGCTGCATGTGAAACCATATCCTGGTGGTATCCTTACAACTAATTGTAAGTTCTGAGTAGCCACTGCATGGTGTCAGATCTGCTCTTTTCTTTACTCTCCTCTTGGGGAAAATTCAACAAATGCAGTAGCAGGAGGAGGAAGGTAGAATTTATTTCCCTAGATAACTCCACTGCTTATTTAATAACATTTTTCTGTACCTGGATGACTTCCTGACCAAATGCTTCTTGTTTAACATGAGTCTGAGACTGAGCTTGCTCATTTGCTCCTAATTTGATCCTCCTTGAGTCTGGCTCTGTAAAAATGTAAAATTATTAATTTTACAATACAGGTGATCAGGAAAATACCTCCCTGCTGCTTCATTTCTGTGCTTTGTTCCCCTGTGTGAATCTTACAGGGAAGGAACTTTCCTGACCTGGCAGTTTTTTCCCCAGCCCTCATCTTACAATAATTTTATTCCATAAAATTGAGAACCAAATATTTGATCCTCCTTGAGCCTGGCTCTGTAAAAAATGTAAAATTATTAATATTATAATACAGGTGATCAGGAAAATGCCTCCCTGCTGCTTCATTTCTCTGCTAACCTTGTTCCTCTGTGTGAATCCTACAGGGAAGGAACTTTCCTGACCAGGCAGGTTTTTCCCCAGCCCTCCTCTTCCAATAATTTTATTCCATAAAATTAACAGACAACCAAATATTTGATCCTCTTTGAGTCTGGCTCTGTAAAAAATGTAAAATTATTAATATTACAATACAGGTGATCAGGAAAATACCTCCCTGCTGCTTCATTTCTGTGCTAACCTTGTTCCTCTGTGTGAATCTTAGGACAAATATTTGTCCTAAGAGACAATAATCAAACAAATATTTGATCCTTCTTGAGTCTGGCTCTGTAAAAAATGTAAAATTATTAATATTAGAATACAGGTAATCAGGAAAATACCTCCCTGTTGCTTCATTTCTGTGCTACCCTTGTTCCCCTGTGTGAATCTTACAGGGAAGGAACTTTCCTGACCTGGCAGTTTTTTTCCTCTTCCAATAATTTTATTCCATAAAATTAACAGACAACCAAATATTTGATCCTCCTTGAGTCTGGCTCTGTAAAAAATGTAAAATTATTAATATTACAATACAGGAAATCAGGAAAATACCTCCCTGCTGCTTCATTTCTGTGCTAACCTTGTTCCCCTGTGTGAATCTTACAGGGAAGGAACTTTCCTGACCTGGCAGTTTTTTCCCCAGCCCTCATCTTCCAATAATTTTATTCCATAAAATTAACAGACAAACAAATATTTGATCCTCTTTGAGTCTGGCTCTGTAAAAAATGTAAAATTATTCATATTACAATACAGGAAATCAGGAAAATACCTCCCTGCTGCTTCATTTCTGTGCTACCCTTGTTCCCCTGTGTGAATCTTAGGACAAATATTTGTCCTAAGAGACAATAATCAAACAAATATTTGATCCTCCTTGAGTCTGGCTGTGTAAAAAAATGTAAAATTATTAATATTACAATACAGGAAATCAGGAAAATACCTCCCTGCTGCTTCATTTCTGTGCTACCCTTGTTCCCCTGTGTGAATCTTACAGGGAAGGAACTTTCCTGACCTGGCAGTTTTTTCCCCAACCCTCCCCTTCCAATAATTTTATTCCATAAAATTAATAGACAACCAAATATTTGATCCTCCTTCAGTCTGGCTGTGTAAAAAAATGTAAAATTATTAATATTAGAATACAGGAAATCAGGAAAATACCTCCCTGCTGCTTCATTTCTGTGCTACCCTTGTTCCCCTGTGTGAATCTTAGGACAAATATTTGTCCTAAGAGACAACAACCAAACAAATATTTGATCCTCCTTGAGTCTGGCTCTGTAAAAAATGTAAAATTATTAATTTTACAATACAGGTGATCAGGGCAATGCCTCCCTGCTGCTTCATTTCTGTGCTAACCTTGTTCCTCTGTGTGAATCTTACAGGGAAGGAACTTTCCTGACCTGGCAGTTTTTTCCCCAACCCTCCTCTTCCAATAATTGTGTTACATAAAATTAAATTGTATTACATAAAATTAATATATAACCAAATATTTGATCCTCCTTGAGTCTGGCTCTGTAAAAAATGTAAAATTATTAATTTTACAGTACAGGTGATCAGGGCAATGCCTCCCTGCTGCTTCATTTCTGTGCTAACCTTGTTCCCCTGTGTGAATCTTAGGACAAATATTTGTCCTAAGAGACAATAATCAAACAAATATTTGATCCTCCCTGAGTCTGGCTCTGTAAAAAATGTAAAATTATTAATTTTACAATACAGGTGATCAGGAAAATACCTCCCTGCTGCTTCATTTCTGTGCTACCCTTGTTCCCCTGTGTGAATCTTACAGGGAAGGAACTTTCCTGACCTGGCAGTTTTTTTCCTCTTACAATAATTTTATTCCATAAAATTAATAGACAACCAAATATTTGATCCTCCTTGAGTCTGGCTCTGTAAAAAATGTAAAATTATTAATTTTACAATACAGGTGATCAGGGCAATGCCTCCCTGCTGCTTCATTTCTGTGCTAACCTTGTTCCTCTGTGTGAATCTTACAGGGAAGGAACTTTCCTGACCTGGCAGTTTTTTCCCCAGCCCTCATCTTCCAATAATTGTGTTACATAAAATTAATAGACAACCAAATATTTGATCCTCCTTGAGTCTGGCTCTGTAAAAAATGTAAAATTATTAATATTACAATACAGGAAATCAGGGCAATGCCTCCCTGCTGCTTCATTTCTGTGCTACCCTTGTTCCTCTGTGTGAATCTTAGGACAGGGAAGGAACTTTCCTGACCTGGCAGTTTTTTTCCTCTTCCAATAATTTTATTCCATAAAATTAATAGACAACCAAATATTTGATCCTCCTTGAGTCTGGCTCTGTAAAAAATGTAAAATTATTAATTTTACAATACAGGTGATCAGGAAAATACCTCCCTGCTGCTTCATTTCTGTGCTACCCTTGTTCCTCTGTGTGAATCTTACAGGGAAGGAACTTTCCTGACCTGGCAGTTTTTCCCCCAACCCTCCCCTTCCACTAATTCTGTTACATAAAATTAAATTGTATTACATAAAATTAATATAGAACCAAATATTTATCCTCCTTGAGTCTGGCTGTGTGAAAAAATGTAAAATTATTAATATTACACTACAGGTGATCAGGGCAATTCCTCCCTGCTGCTTCATTTCTGTGCTACCCTTGTTCCCCTGTGTGAATCTTACAGGGAAGGAACTTTCCTGACCTGGCAGTTTTTTTCCTCTTCCAATAATTTTATTCCATAAAATTAATAGACAACCAAATATTTGATCCTCCTTGAGTCTGACTGTGTAAAAAATGTAAAATTATTAATTTTACAATACAGGTGATCAGGAAAATACCTCCCTGCTGCTTCATTTCTGTGCTTTGTTCCCCTGTGTGAATCTTACAGGGAAGGAACTTTCCTGACCTGGCAGTTTTTTTCCTCTTACAATAATTTTATTCCATAAAATTAATAGACAACCAAATATTTGATCCTTCTTGAGTCTGGCTCTGTAAAAAATGTAAAATTATTAATTTTACAATACAGGTAATCAGGAAAATGCCTCCCTGCTGCTTCATTTCTGTGCTAACTTTGTTCCCCTGTGTGAATCTTAGGACAAATATTTGTCCTAAGAAACAATAACCAAACAAATATTTGATCCTTCTTGAGTCTGGCTCTGTAAAAAATGTAAAATTATTAATATTAGAATACAGGTAATCAGGAAAATACCTCCCTGCTGCTTCATTTCTGTGCTACCCTTGTTCCCCTGTGTGAATCTTAGGACAGGGAAGGAACTTTCCTGACCTGGCAGTTTTTTCCCCAACCCTCCCCTTCCAATAATTGTGTTACATAAAATTAAATTGTATTACATAAAATTAATATATAACCAAATATTTATCCTCCTTGAGTCTGGCTCTGTAAAAAATGTAAAATTATTAATTTTACAATACAGGTGATCAGGAAAATACCTCCCTGCTGCTTCATTTCTGTGCTACCCTTGTTCCTCTGTGTGAATCTTACAGGGAAGGAACTTTCCTGACCTGGCAGTTTTTTCCCAGCCCTCATCTTCCAATAATTGTGTTACATAAAATTAAATTGTATTACATAAAATTAATATATAACCAAATATTTGATCCTCCTTGAGTCTGGCTCTGTAAAAAAAGTAAAATTATTAATATTACAGTACAGGTGATCAGGAAAATACCTCCCTGCTGCTTCATTTCTCTGCTAACCTTTTTCCTCTGTGTGAATCTTAGGACAAATATTTGTCCTAAGAGACAATAATCAAACAAATATTTGATCCTCCCTGAGTCTGGCTCTGTAAAAAATGTAAAATTATTAATTTTACAATACAGGAAATCAGGAAAATGCCTCCCTGCTGCTTCATTTCTGTGCTACCCTTGTTCCTCTGTGTGAATCTTACAGGGAAGGAACTTTCCTGACCTGGCAGTTTTTTTCCTCTTACAATAATTTTATTACATAAAATTAATAGACAACCAAATATTTGATCCTCCTTGAGTCTGGCTCTGTAAAAAATGTAAAATTATTAATATTACAATACAGGAAATCAGGAAAATACCTCCCTGCTGCTTCATTTCTGTGCTAACCTTGTTCCCCTGTGTGAATCTTACAGGGAAGGAACTTTCCTGACCTGGCAGTTTTTTCCCCAGCCCTCCTCTTCCAATAATTTTATTCCATAAAATTAACAGACAACCAAATATTTGATCCTCCTTGAGTCTGGCTCTGTAAAAAATGTAAAATTATTAATATTACAATACAGGTGATCAGGAAAATACCTCCCTGCTGCTTCATTTCTGTGCTACCCTTGTTCCTCTGTGTGAATCTTAGGACAAATATTTGTCCTAAGAGACAATAATCAAACAAATATTTGATCCTCCCTGAGTCTGGCTGTGTAAAAAATGTAAAATTATTAATATTACAGTACAGGTGATCAGGAAAATACCTCCCTGCTGCTTCATTTCTGTGCTAACTTTGTTCCTCTGTGTGAATCTTACAGGGAAGGAACTTTCCTGACCTGGCAGTTTTTTTCCTCTTCCAATAATTTTATTCCATAAAATTAACAGACAACCAAATATTTGATCCTCCTTGAGTCTGGCTCTGTAAAAAATGTAAAATTATTAATATTACAATACAGGTAATCAGGAAAATACCTCCCTGCTGCTTCATTTCTGTGCTACCCTTGTTCCCCTGTGTGAATCTTACAGGGAAGGAACTTTCCTGACCTTGCAGTTTTTTTCCTCTTCCAATAATTTTATTCCATAAAATTAATAGACAGCCAAATATTTGATCCTCCCTGAGTCTGGCTCTGTAAAAAATGTAAAATTATTCATATTACAATACAGGAAATCAGGAAAATACCTCCCTGCTTCTTCATTTCTGTGCTACCCTTGTTCCTCTCTGTGAATCTTACAGGGAAGGAACTTTCCTGACCTGGCAGTTTTTTCCCCAGCCCTCATCTTCCAATAATTTTATTCCATAAAATTAATAGACAACCAAATATTTGATCCTTCTTGAGTCTGGCTGTGTAAAAAATGTAAAATTATTCATATTACAATACAGGAAATCAGGAAAATACCTCCCTGCTGCTTCATTTCTGTGCTACCCTTGTTCCTCTGTGTGAATCTTAGGACAGGGAAGGAACTTTCCTGCCCTGGCAGTTTTTTCCCCAGCCCTCCCCTTCCACTAATTGTGTTACATAAAATTAACAGAGAACCAAACAAATAAACCCCTCCTAACAACTGCCCTGCATGTGTGCAGCAGTTTCCTCCTCTCCTCTGCAACTCTTTTTCCTACTTAACAGCATCTTGCTGCCAAACTGACTGCTTTGTCCTGCCCTAAGCCACACCTTGACACCTCAGGTATGTGCAGCCACCTCTGGAGGACAGGACTGCCCAAACATCACTGGAAATTCTTCCAAATCTTGCATGCCTTGCACAAATATTTAATGTCCTGCAGGGGGGTTGTGGGCAGGGTGGAATTGCTGAACGCAGCAGGGAGGGGATTCAGAGGTTTTGGACCATCCTCTTTTTGTTTTTTTTTTTTTTTTAAAAGGTGTTTTGCAGTGCCAGCTCTAATTAACTGGGGGTTTTTTTTGTTTTTTTTTTGTGGGAGGAGCTGTCAGTGTGGAATATTCCGGCTGCCCTCCTACTCCCTCTTGTGTCCGAGGTTTTAATAATCCCTGTGGCTATGTGTGCTCTCCTTTGCCTGAGTAAGTACAGTGGTACCTTTGGTTCTTAAGTTGTTTTCTCCCTAAAAAGCTTCAAATTTCCTGAAGAACACAGCTTTCCTCTTTCATTTATATTAATTAATTTTAATCTGGGGAAACCTTAGAGTTCTGTGACTCTGAATCTTTTGAAACTGAAGTTTTTACCCATCCTCTACTTCTCATGAGTGGTTGCAGCAGAGATGGGCTATAAAATCTTAACATTTATACAGCTTGTTAAGTTTCACAGGAAAAATAACAAGTGGTAAGTGAAAAATTTTGCTCCTTTCATTGCAGGAACCCAGAACATTCTAAACTAGTGGTATTTATCCAGCCAGAACTGGGAGGAATGCTCCCCTGCTCTGTGGTGGAGACAGCATTACCTACAACTCTTATAAACTTAATCACTGAAACAAGAGCTGGACTGAAAAGCTTGAAAAACCAGAATGAAACATGAAGTGGAAAATAATCAGCACTTCCCTCCCACACATCTTGGACCTGGATTTGTTTTTAAAGGAGATGCTGAAGTTTATTGGAGTTGGGGTTGATGTGGAAAAGGCTGAAGCTTAAATGTTAAGAGAGGTGAAGGCTGCTTTTCTCTGGTTTTGGGGATGATGCAAAAATCCAAGTACAGGATGTCACTTGCAGTGCTATCAGGTGATGTTTTGTAGTATTTTTGCACTTTATATGTAGAGGAAAAGAAAAAAAAAATATATATATATATACCTAAACATCTGGTGATGTAATAGCAATGTTAAGATAAAGTAGTCAAATATTTTGCCCTGGTTTTAAACCCACTTTGATAAAGTTTTCCCTCAATTATGTACTCTTGCCTGCAAGAAGCAAACATCTTGTGCACTTGAGGCTTTAAGCATGTTTATTAAGTGTAATTAGCAACTCTTTCAGTGTAGCTGAAGGAAAGCCTGATGAATTTGGAGCTAGCATCTCATTAAAAGCTGCTCTTTGTACAGAGTTGTCATTTTTTGACTCTTGAGTGCCCAAGTGAAACCATTTTTATGGTCTGATCAATTTAGAATTAATATTCCCCTCATCCCTCAGGATTTTAAGCCCTCTGGTTACCACTTAACTACAGGACACAGGGACAGCTACAGCAGTGGCCCTTCCCATGGCAAAGCACCCAAACTTCTGTGACAAATTGTCAAAATAAATTTTTAATAATCCCACCTTTACAGTTGACATGAAACTCAGAACTAAAGTGCTTTCCAGTGCTGCTTCTTAAATGTTCATTTTAGGAAAAATGTTTCACTGGGGTTTGAAATACCTGAGCAAACTGTTGGACTGGGATGAACACGATGCTGCCTTCCTCCTTCCTTTATATTTATTATTTTTAAGCTTTTCAGGGGATTTAGCCTTAGAATTTTGGGGCACAGGGTCCTGATTCTTCCACCCAGCTAATAATTCTGCTTGCAGCTCTGCAGGGAGTTCATAAAAAGTCTCTGTGTCAACCTCAGGAGGCAGAACAATTCCTGCTTGTCTCCTGGAAGTTTTCTCCTCAGAAGTTGTCCCAAAAATCTGCTCCTCTTTATCCAAGCCAGGGACACCCTCAACCTTTTGTCTGCTTTCCAGGGCTGACAGGACTTTCCCTCTGGAGTTCAGGGGTTGTTTTTCCACCCTGCTCCTTGGCAGTGCAGAAGAAGAAGTGGCCCTGGAGCTGTGTGCCAGAAGAGCTGCAGGTTCAGGAGCAGAGTCCCTGCTTAATCCCTCAGAATTTGGGAGCATCCCAAAAATCCTGGATCCTTCTTCTGCAAAACTTACAGGTGGCTCCCCCAAAACATTCCCAGGTGCTGCTTTCTCAGAAAGAATTTCTTTTTGAATATCTTCTGGAAGTTCCTTGAAGACTTCCTGGTCAATAGAAGCAGGAGGCAAATAAAATGGCAAGTCAGGAATTCCTGCTTTTTCTGTGTTGCTTTGCTTTTCCTCTGAAAGCTTCCTCATTTTTCTAGTTCCAATTTTGGCACAATCCTGGGTCCAAGAAGCACTTCCCTCAACTCCTGAGGTAGCTTCAACCTCCTGTGGCAAAAAATGTAGAGAGAAGCATAAATATATTCTGTGTGACCAAGAGCTATTTTGCTAAAAGCAAGTTCTTTAAATTATTCCTTTTTTTTTCCTTATGATCAGCAGTGTTTTTTGATTTTATTTTCAAACAGACCTTAAATAGTACACACATAGAATTCTGTTCTTCTTTTAAAGCAGCAAATATCTTGGGGTTACTTTTTATTGCTGTAAAGCTTTAGAAGACAAGAGTTTATCCCTCATATTTCTGAGCAGTTGAGAAAAAGAGAAATGTCTAATTTTGCAGCTGTGGCAAGCCAGAAACAGCAAATTTATTACACAACATCATTTGGAAGTTACTCAGCTTCTCTATAATACACTGAGAGAAGATTATAGTAAGGTAAAAGGTGCTTCAGTATGACAGGAAATGCTAAATGAATGGCAGAACCTCCTGGAATCAACAGCCAAATTCAGGAATTATTTTTTGGAAGCCCTAAGTTTTGATTTTCTCCTTTAGTGATTTCTCTTCCCTTCAGTTAAGGGGCTTTCTCCTAAAAATCCCAAAGCAGTTAAGCTTTAAATCTACAGACTGAAGACAGAAATATCTCAAAGCTTTATCTCCAGCCAGGGAAAATTCTGTTCCAACTTACCCAGCCACGTTTAGCAGAGCCTGGTGGTGGTGCCATCTGCTTTAGAAAGGAAGCAATTGAACCTCCCTTGCTGCTGGGCAGCTCTCTGAGGTTGGAGAAGCAGATGCTCAGAAGGGTGAGGTGAAATGGGAGCTCTACAGCTACCATCTTCCTGAAGAGCTTCATGAGGAGAGCCACCCATGGGGACAGCACCTTGCTGCTTTCTGCAAGAAAAAAGGGTGCAAAAAAGCAAGGGAGATGATCAAGAGTCCCTGGCTGAGCAAGCCTGAGTGAAATGGATGTGCCCAAAGGCAGACACTTCCAAAATAATTTCTCAGTTCACTCTGCCCTGTCAGGGAAATCCTTTTTCTCTCCAGTAAAAATGTTTTGTTTCACTCCTGTGAAGATAACTTTATAGGATGTACCTAGAAAAATGACAGAACACAAGCCAGGCTGGAGAGATGTGAGAAATCATCCAATTTTACCAAAAAGAGCCTTTCATAGAATGGGCTGGGTTGGAAGGGACCTCAGAGCTCATCAAGTCCAACCCTTGATCCATTCCCCCTGTGCTTAATTATTATTATTTGCAATTAATCTTGCAAGAGTTGTCCTTAATGACTGTTATTATTATTCTTTAGACCATCACACTAAATGAAGCTTTGTCCAATCCCTTTTTGGGTTTTTGGGTTGGTTTTTTTTTTTCCTAGCCTTAAAAAACCATACAAACATAAACCTCAGGGGTTTTTTCATCAGCCTTAAGGAACTTCTTGAGGTTACCTCTTGCCAAGCAAAAGCTAAAACCTGGAAATACTCCTAGAACTTAGAATCCTAGAATGGGCTGGGTTGGAAGGGAGCTCAGAGCTCCTCAAGTCCAAGCCTTGCTCCACTCCCCCCGTGGTTCCCAGCCCATGGCACTGAGTGCCACATCCAGGCTCTTTGGAAATATCTCCAGGGCTGGAGAATCCACCCCTTCCCTGGGCAGCCCATTCCAAGGTCTGATCACCCTCTGGGGAAAGAAATTCTTTCTCATGGCCAACCTAAACCTCCCCTGGCACAACTTGAGACCTCTTGTGCCCTCTTGTCTTGCTGAGAGTTGCCTGGGAAAAGAGCCCAACCCCCCCCTGGCTCCAACCTCCTTTCAGGGAGTTGGAGAGAGTGATGAGGTCTCCCCTGAGCCTCCTCTTCTCCAGCCTCAACACCCCCAGCTCCCTCAGCCCTTCCTCACAGGAATTCTGCTGCTGGATCCCTTCCCAGCCTCCTTGCTCTTCTCTGGACCTGCTCCAGCACCTCAAGCTCCTTCCTCAGCTGAGCTGAGCTGAGCTGAGGGGCCCAGAACTGGACCCAGGACTCAAGCTGTGGCCTCCCCAGGGCTGAGCACAGGGGCAGAATCCCTTCCCTGGACCTGCTGGCCACGCTGTTCCTGAGCCAGCCCAGGATGCCATTGGCCTTCTTGGCCACCTGGGCACACTGCTGCCTCCTCTTCAGCTTCCTGGCAATCCAGACTCCCAGCTCCCTTTCTGCCACTCTCTGCCCAGCCTGGAGCTCCCCAGGGGGTTCTTGTGGCCAAAGGGCAGGACCCGGCCCTTGGAATCTTCAACCTCATCCCCTTGGCATCAGCCCAACTCTCCAGTCTCTCCAGGTCCCTCTGCAGAGCCCTCCTGCCTTCCAGCTGATCCACACTCCCCCCAGCTTAGTGTCAGCTGCAAATGCCTCTCCCAGGCTCTTTACCTATATCAGGTTATAGGTATTTAACATTACCACAACAAAGCTTTACTGGATTTTGTGTGGCTGCATGAGCTGACAGGAATTGTCAGTCACCTCCTGAGGGGGAAGTGCTCCACAGCCTTTAAACAGCTTCCCTAGGACTTCCCTCTGGGAAGGAATTCAGGAAACAGTGGTTCAGAGTTACTTCCTCAGCCCAATCTGCATCAAGTGTCCAAAGAATTGGAATTGCTGGTTGGAAAGCTTCAAGTCTGAGAAGGGTGAGAGCCTTTCTGTCATTAATTAGAGAGGCACATCAAGAAGATGGTTTATTACATCCTAAAATTGAGAACATAATTCAATTCCCTAATGGAGAAAAGCAGCTTATTAATCTGGAAAACAGCTCCCTGTCAACCTACCCCACCCCAGCAGGAAATTTATTGCCAGGAATCCAGCCAGATTGGATTAAACCATGGCAGTAACATCATCATTATTCCTCCAGTGAAATTCAAGACATTTTTAGCAAATCTCAAGACACATCCATCACAACTCACAGAAACCTTTCCAAACACAGGGAATATTATCATGACATTCAGCAGGAGAATTTCCCAGACAAATGAGGTGATAGCAGGACTGAATGAATCCTTTCAAAACCTCTAAATGTACCTTTTCCAAAGCTGTGGATGAGGTGAGGGGGAACAGGACACTGACGGCTCTCCCTGTGGGGTCTCTTCCCTGGTGAGGAGAAGCGGCGGATGCTGAGCCTGAGCGTCTGGGGCTGCCTCCCATCCTTCTGGATCCTTGGGAAAAGAAAGCCATGAGGAATCTGCAGAGGGGCTCTGGAAACTGCCCCAGCATCTAGGGGAAATATTCCCTTTAATTAAGGTGAAATATTCCCTTTAACTGAGGTGAAATATTCCCTTTAACTAAGGATAGATCTCTCCCAGGAGTCTTCCCTACAGGAGGAAATATTTCTCGATTTCTCTCTGTCCTAAACAAAGTAGGACAAACAGGCTCAATTTTTATTATTGATTATTAAACCATCTCTGAGATGCTGCTAAAAGATTTGCCCCAAACTTTAATGTAACTCAAATGGAAAGTTTTGACCCTTCAGGTCCTGATTTCAGTCATGAAATAGAGCTCATGAAGCCAGTCACCTCTCTAATAGCTTAGGAAGCAGCTCTTCAATCTTCTCTTGAACTTCTGCTTCTGAGGAGCATTTTTTAAAGGAATCTTCATCACTAAAGGACTGAAAAAAAACCCCAAGTTAGTCCTTTCCACCTTATATTTACTTCAAAATTCTGAAGAGGATAAAAAATATCACAGTTAAGTGTGGAGGATTAACAGAAGTTTTCTGACACTCAGAGCTCAGCTGAATTTCTGGAGAATTAGAAGTTAATTTCTGTTGTGCTAGAGAATATATTAAAAAATATCCATATTTTGGTTAGCAAAGCTGTAGAAAAAGAAAAGCTTTTTTTTTTTTGCTCTTTAGGAAGTCTTTCAGACCAATTGTTGTACCTGAGGAGGGCCTGAGGGAGTGACAGGGGAATCATCTTCTCCATAGCTGAGTTTCTGGATCCTCTGAGCAAGAGAAGCACCAAATTCCTTCTCCAGCAGAGCAAGTGGAAAGGTCTGGAGGTCACAGACCCTCCTGACACCCAGCAGCTCCAGGCCTTGGGCAGTTTTCCTGCCAATGCCTGAACAGAATGGTAAAAATACACAGAAAAGTGTATTTATAGTGTATCTATAGAAAAATAGAGAAATAAATATACATATATATAAAATAAATAAATATATATAAAATATATATATGTATATAAATATATATAAATGTATATAAATTAAAATATATAAATATATGTCTATAAAATACATATATATAAGTCTATATAAATCTATAAATCTATATAAATCTATAAATCTATATAAATCTATAAATCTATATAAATCTATATAAATCTATATAAACCTATATAAATCTATATAAATCTATATATAAAATATTAAAAATATATAAATTATATATAAATACATATAAAATACATAAATATATATCTAGATATATAAAAATATACATAAATCTATAAATCTATATAAATATATGAAGATATATAAAAATATAATATATATAAAATATATATAAATCTATAAATCTATAAATCTCTATAAATCTCTATAAATCTCTATAAATCTCTATAAATCTCTATAAATCTAATATATAAATATATATAATATATATATAAATATAAATATAAAAGTATATATAAAATATATAAAAATATACATATATATAAATATATTAAAATCTATATAAAATATATAAAAATGTATAAATATATATAGATTTATAAATACATAATATATAAAATATATATAAATATATAAATCTATATAAATTTATATAAATATAGATATATAAAAATATATAAAGATACATAAAATATATATAAAGATACATAAAATATATATAAATATATATAAAAATATATATAGAAACATAAATATAAACTATATAAAAACTATATAAAAACTAAACTATATATAAACTATATATAAACTATATATAAACTATATAAAAATGTATATAAAATATACATGAATATGTATGTAAATATATATATTGTATATATAAATATAATGTATATAAATATATAAAAAATATAAAAACATATAAATACATATAAAATACATAAATATATATGAATATATATATCTATATATATATATATACATAAAAAATACATAATTATATATATATATATATACACACACACATTTATTTAAAAAAATGCCCAGCCACACAGTCCTGACAATTTTCCCACTGCAGTGGGGGCTTTTTCCATTTTTTTAGCATCCAAGTTTTAAAATCTGCCTGTTTCAAGTTTCTCTCCACCAATTCAAGAAGAACAAACAGGCAAATTTAATAATTTTGAAGGTCTCTTGTAAGCAGATTTATTCCACACATTTATGCCACAACTGAAAATGAAATAAACCAAAAACTCATCTCTTTCTTCCTGCTGAACAAAACTCAAAACACACCCTCCTCGTGAGCCCCAGAGTTGGAAGTTTTTTTTGTTGGTGCTTTTTCAATATTTTTTTCCCTCCCCTGAGGAGTTGTCAGGATGCTTACCAGGCACTTTCTGGATGTGCTGCAGGCTGTGTAGGAGCTCCTGGCAGCTCTCAGGCAGCAGCAGGGTTTGCTGGTTTGGTTTGAAGGTGCCAGACACTAATTTAGCCAACAGTTTGTTCGAGGCCACCCCTGCACAGCCCGTGAGGCCCAGCCTGCCCCACAGGGCTCCCCTCAGCTCCTCTGCAACCTGAGACCCCACAGCCAGCCTCAGGTGCCTGGGATCATCCAAATTGAGGGCTGCAAAGGGAAAAAAAACAGTGTTCAGGTTGTAAAGAGGCACCTGGGTGGCTAAAAGTTTGCCTGATTTAAGGAGTAGTTTTTGTTGCCTTGATCTGCAGGGTTGAGTGGGATTGTGGGGGATTCAACACGATGTCCCAGTATAGGTTGGGGGCTGAGCTGCTGGAGAGCAGTGGAGGTGAAAGAGACCTGGGGGTCCTGGTAGACAAGAAGATGCCCATGAGCCAGCAATGTGCCCTTGTGGCCAAGAAGGCCAATGGCATCCTGGGCTGGCTCAGGAACAGCGTGGCCAGCAGGTCCAGGGAAGGGATTCTGCCCCTGTGCTCAGCCCTGGGGAGGCCACAGCTTGAGTCCTGTGTCCAGTTCTGGGCCCCTCAGCTCAGCTCAGCTGAGGAAGGAGCTTGAGGTGCTGGAGCAGGTCCAGAGAAGAGCAAGGAGGCTGGGAAGGGATCCAGCAGAATTCCTGGGAGGAAGAAGATGCCCATGAGCCAGCAATGTGCCCTTGTGGCCAAGAAGGCCAATGGCATCCTGGGGTGCATTAGAAAGGGTGTGGTTAGTAGGTCAAGAGAGGTTCTCCTCCCCCTCTATTCTGCATTGGTGAGGCCACACCTGGAGTATTGTGTCCAGTTCTGGGCCCCTCAGTTCAAGAAGGACAGGGAAGTGCTTGAAAGAGTCCAGCACAGAGCTACTGAGATGATTAAGGGAGTGGAACATCTCCCTTATGAGGAAAGGCTGAGGGAGCTGGGGCTCTTTAGTTTGGAGAAAAGGAGACTGAGGGGTGACCTCATCAATGTTTTCAAATATGTAAGGGGTGAGTGTCAGGGAGATGGAGTTAGGCTTTTCTCAGTGGTGACCAGTGATAGGACAAGGGGTAATGGGTGTAAATTGGAGCATAGGAGGTTCAAGTTGAATATCAGAAAAAATTTTTTTACTGTAAGGGTGACAGAGCCCTGGAACAGGCTGCCCAGGGGGGTTGTGGAGTCTCCTTCACTGGAGACATTCAAAACCCACCTGGACACGTTCCTAGGGGATGTACTCTAGGGGGCCCTGCTCTGGCAGGGGGGGTTGGACTAGATGATCTTTCAAGGTCCCTTCCAACCCCCAGGATTCTATGATTCTATGATTCTGTAGCCAAGTTTTACCTCACCCCTCTCTCCCAAAAATCCTGGTTAAAATCCTGCTGCCCAAAGCCAGGCAGGTAGTGTTCAGGGAGTATTGAAAATAGAAAATGCAAAGGAATGTATTTAAATATAAAAGACAATCATGTTTAGGGAGTATTTTAAATATAAATATATATTATTTATTAGATCTATTATTTATTATATACATTAAATATTTTATATTAATATATATTAATATATTGATATATATTATATACATTAATTATATTATTATGTTATGTATAATATATTTATATAATATATAATATGTATTATATATAATGTATATTATTATATTATATATAATATAATAATATACATTATATTATATATAATGTATAATATATATTATATATAATGTATAATATATATTATATATAATGTATAATATATATTATATATAAATATTATATACTTATATATAATAATATAATATATATATTATTATATATATTATTATATATATTATATATATAATATACATTATTATATATATAATATATAATATAATATATATAATAATATAATATTATATATATAATATATATATGTAATATATATAATAATATTATATATAAATATTATATACTTATATATATAATTATATATATTATATATATTATTATAGATATTATTATAGATATTATTATAGATATTATTATATATAATATCATATTATTATATTATATATAATATAATAATATAAGATTATATATAATATATATTTATTATTATTTTTATATTATTATATTATATATAATATAATAATATAAGATTATATATAATATATATATATAATAATATCTATAATAATATATATAATATATATAATTATATATATAAATATATAATATATAATATATATTATATATAATATATATTATATTATATAATAATATAACATTATATATAATATTATATAATATAATATTATATATTATATATTATATATTTATTACATATATTTTATATATTTTTTATATTTTATATTTATATATATTTTATATTTATATATTTTATATATTATACATATAATATATATTATACACATTATATATTATATATTACATACTATATATTATATAAATCATATATTATTATAAATTATTATTATATTACTATAAATTATTATTTTATAACATTCTATATATTATATCATATATAATATATAATATATAATAATATACATATTATAAATTATATTATTATTTTATAATATATTTATATAAATATTTATATATATTTATAAATTATTTTATAATTTTTATATTATATTAGTAATAGAATATACATTAATAAATTATATTAAAAATATTATATATATTAAATATAGATTATTATATTAAATATATATGATATATATTATGAGAGAAAAGTGTTAATATCACAACTTCTTGTACCAAAATAACCAAAGTAGAGATATTTGTAAATCTTGAGAGGGTTGCCTGGCAACTTTTTGCCTCAGAAAAAAAAAAGTTTAGCTCACCTTGGTTGTTGTAGACATGGCCAGACACACAGATTTGGGAACACCCCCTCTGCTGTAGCTGGTTTAATCTTTTTTCTGCCATCTCTGTGATATCCACAAAGTTTTCATCAAACCCAAGCCTTTCCACCAGTGGGCAAAACTCCCCCAAGAGCTCTAGGAGGAAATATGCACATGGGAGGTGTTCATGTCTGCAGCAATCCACAGCTCATTTGATAAAATAATAAATATAAATATAAAAATAATAAATATAAAAATAATAAAGCACATATTTTTAGCAAAAAGAGTATTTTTTCATCCCACAACTACCTCTGTCACCTGCTTTTCTTCTCCCCAAAGCTGTCCTTATTTCTTTTTGAAATTGCAGTTCTTAACCCCTGCTGTACTTTCTCCCAAGGAAATCTGTTTCCCAGCTTTCACTTTTTAGTTCTTACCACCTCACCTGCTGATAAAACAATAATTAATCAGCAGCATTGTTTAATTAAGGGATCACAGAGAAGTTCATCCACTCAAAGGGTTCAGCATTCTGTCCTCTATTGCTTCATATTTGGAAATACTTTACTGCAGTCAGTATTTAAATAAGGCAAATGATTTTTAAAGACCCACCAGAGCAGACAGGTCCCATATAAGATCAGAATCCTGCATTTATAGAGCCTGACCCAAGCCTGATCACTTATTTTATGACATATTAACTTTAAATATCATTGCCAGGGGATGAGGCTCTTCAAGCAACAACTTCTAGAGAAGGAAAATGTCACATCCTATTAGACACACGTGCACACAAGAAGTGTTTGTCCTCTCCTGAAAAACTTTTAATTTTGTACCTGTAACCTTGTAGGACATTTCCCTGTAAGGAGTCAGATCTTCTCCATTAACCAGAACCAGCTGAGGACACTTCTCTTTAGCATCCTTCACAGACATCAGTTTTTTAACTCCAAGTTTTCTGGCTTCATAGTTGCAGGTAACCACGATGGATTTCTGTTGCACCCCTAAAGATAAAGATCAAATGTTTTTCAAAATTCAGGCACTTGGGTCCTTTGAAGAAAACCACAGGATTTTCCTGCCACTGGGGTCAGGACAGAACATCACAAGAGCAGCAAACAAACCAACCCAACAGGCTCATTTCTCAAAGAGAAATTTCTCTCATTTCTCTTGATTTAGAAGACTGGGGAGTAAAAACATTTTAAAACCTTACAGATTGGGTTTTTCCCCCCTGACTGCAATATCACTCTTAATTTGGGGCCTTTTCAGGCAATCTCACCCATGGAAATGCTCTTGATGTTTTATGTAGCACTTTCTCCTACTGATGGCAGACCTTACTGCCTGCCTCACCTTCATTCTTAACTCCTGGATGGAATGAAACATGTTTTGAGCAAGAGTGAGTCAAAAAGCTCATCAGTGAAGCTCAGACACGTTGGCAAGTGCTCAGGAGGATTTATTATCTTTTAGTAATAGCTACAGGGAGCATAGCCTGAACTTGACTCACTCTGGTTGTGGTTACAGCCCCTCTGTAACCCTCTGGATCTCACCAGGCAGGCATGGCCCTGGTTTATTCAGGGTTTTAGTTTCTCCTGCCTGAATAATAAGCATAATCCCCAAATTAACAGCAGAAGAACTCCTACCTAAAGGCTTGTTCCTAAGGGCAGGATTACGGATCATCTCTACTTGGGCATAAAAGCAGTCCAGGTCGAGGTGCAGGATCACTCTGCTCCTTGTCCCTGCAAAAGCACAGTGGAACAGTCACCCTCCCCTAGGTGATGCAACAATTCCTTCCCAATGAATCCATGCTCCTAAATAACCACTGCAAGAGGAATATACGTTTTAGAGGTCTTATATACCATCCCAATCTTACATCTGAGCTCAGAGCTCTCCCAGCTGACTGCCGAACACCCACCCAACCCCTTTCTCCACACCCTACCCTTTCACCCCGCAACACCGACACCTTCCCATTTATTTCTGTAAAAATAACGCCTTTTATCCCCTCGGAAAACAGCCCCGCCAGATCCCGGCCTTTCCTTTCATCCTTGTGCTGACAGAACCAGTGCCGGCAGCATCACAACAACGAAACAAGAAGAACCGGCGGGGTGATGATGGCTGCCGAGGAGAGGCTTCTCCTCCTCACAGACCTCCAATTCCTTTTCCCCGGGAGGCAGGGACAGGCTTGGCGCTCCGACAACCCCCGCCAGCTCCAGCCTTTCCCTCCCGCCTCACAACCGTGCCCGGGACGCCGAGCCTCCACCCTGAGGGGGGATTGAGGGCAGCGCTTCACCCTCAGGGCAGCCGCCGGGCTCCGCTCCGTTCCCCTCAGCCTCCGCCGCCATTGCTCCCGCCCCGCCCGGGACCCGCGCTCACAGGAGGCGGGCGGAGCGTCCCCGCCGCCCGGCTGCGGGTAAAAGCAGCCGCCCTCCTCCTCCTCCTCCTCTTTCTCCTCCTGCTCCTCCGTGGGCGGCGGGAAGGGCTCCATGCCGCCTCAGGGCTGACTCAACCTCCGCCTCACAGCCGCTCCCTTCGCCACAGCCGCCGGCGGCGGGGACGGACGCGCTGCCCCGGGCCCGCCCCGCTGAAGGAGGAGGAGGAGGAGGCGGCGGCCGCGCTGCGCAGGTCCTAGCGCCGGGACGAGCCAGGGCCGGGGTCTCCCTTGGCTGCCTGCGGGAAAGGTCGCCGAGCCCGATCCAGCGCCCCGACGGCGCTGAGGAGGAGAGAGGGGGGGACATGGGTCCGGTGTGCGCTGGAGCGGAGGCTCCGTTGCCGGGGTCCGGCGGGTGCGAGGACCCCGTGGGCTCGGGAAGCAGCCGCTCCCCCCGAACGCTGTCAGGAGGGTCGGCGTGTATAGAGAGGGCGAATAAATTGGCGGATCCCGGGAAGGAGATGAGGCGTTTGGAGGAGAAAATGGGTGAAGTGGGGTGGATGGCGGCGCAGGGTGGGTGCCGTCCCGTCGGTGCTGCTGTCAGGCGCTAACGCCTCAGCCTGTCCCCAAACCGTCCCCGGCAGCCGCCGAGCCCTCGCTCTCCCTGACACGCTGGGACAAGCGGGACGTGACGGACGGTTTCCTCCTCGCCCCAGCACCTGCCGGCACCGTTCGGCTCCGCGTCCCTCCGCCCTCCGCCGGCGAGCCCGAACCCTCCCGGTTCAGCCGCCCTCCCTCCGGACCATCGTCAGTCACTCAGTCAGTCAGTCAGGCGCCGGGGAGATGCCGGCGGCAACACCCCGTACCCCTGCCCGCCCCGCCCGCCGCTCTGTCCCGCCTACGGAGCTCTCTATGGTCGGCGGGGCTGGCCGCTCCGGCCCTTCTAGGCCGCTGACACCGATTCCGGGGCTCGGCCGCGGAAGCGGGCGCCGGGCCGAGAGCTCCGCCGGCTGCGCGCGCAGCCCCCGCTCCTGGCGCCGAGGAGCCCGCCGAGGCCGCCATCGCCAGGGGGTCCCGGCCCCGGCCCTGTCCGGGAACAATACAACGCTCGTTGCCAGCACCGGGGACCGGGCGGCGGGAGAACCCCTTCCTTGCTTGTCTCGCCGCCGCTGCAGCCGCCGCCGCCGCTGCCGGGGCCCCCGCGCTCGGTGCATGGAGAAGCAAGGCAGGATGGATTGCCCGGCGCTGCCCCCGGGATGGAAGAAGGAAGAGGTGATCCGCAAGTCGGGCCTCAGCGCCGGCAAGAGCGATGTCTATTACTTCAGGTACGTGCCGCCCGAGCCGCCCTGACACTCCGCTGTCCCGCTGGGACGGGGCCGGCCCCACAGGGACCGGGGCCAGCGCTCCTCACCTCCCCCTGCACCCCCCGCCCTGCCCCGGCCCCGCACCCCGGCGCCGCCACCTGCTCCCGGGGCTCCCCCCTGTCAGGCGGCGGGGAGAGGGTGGGTGCTGGTTCCGGTTCTCGTCCCCTCCCGCCCTCCCGATTGTCAGGGGCGGTGGGGAGAGGGTCGGTGCCGGTTCCGGTCTCGGTCCCCTCCCTCCGTCCCGCTTGTCAGGGGTAGGGGGGAGAGGGTGGGTGCCGGTTCCGGTCCCCTCCCACGTTCCGATTATCAGGGGTGGCAGGGTCGGTGCCGGTCTCGGTCCCCTCCCTCCGTCCTGCTTGTCAGGGTTAGGGGGGGAGAGGGTCGGTACCGGTTCCGGTCCTGGTCCCTCTCGCTGTCCCGCTTGTCAGGGGTGGTGGGGAGTGGGTCGGTGCCGGTTCCGGTCCCCTCCCGCCGTCCCGCTTGTCAGGGGTGGTGGGTCGGTCCCGGTGCCCTGCCTCCCGCTGTCAGAGGGTCCGTTCCGTTCCCCTCCTGTCTCCCGCCTGTCCCGGCGGCTCCGCGGTGGCTGCGCGGCTCCGTCCGCCCCTTGCCGGCGGCGCGGCTGGCACCGAGCCGGTTCCGTGCCGCCATGGCTGCCCGGGCAGGGCAGGGCTGAGCCCGCTGCCCTCCCTCCCCGCCTCCTCCTCTCGGGGGTCCGGGGGATGGATGGTGGCACCGGGGAGCCCCGGGGCGAGGCTGGAAGCCAGGCCCGGGTGTGTGTGTCCCGGTCCCCCCCTTCCCTCCGCGGTCCCGGAGCTCCCGGAGCTCCTTCTGCCGGGGCTGTCTGCAGCCATGCTCCTCGGTGCCAGCTGCCGGGACGGCGGGGAGCTGGCAGGGATGGCCGGGATTCCCCCTTCATCCCGCTTTTCCTGCGGGAATGGAGCGCTGGTGCCTCGGCAGCCCGGCCCCGGGACACCCCTTTCCCTTAGGATCGACCCCAAAGGACCCCCCTCCCCTTAAGTCGCCCTTAAAGTCGCCAAAAATCTCTCCTGCCGAAATAAAGTCGCCAAAAATCTGTCCTGCCGAAAGAGCCGAGGAGCTGGCAGGGGAGAGGGAGAGCAGGCTGGATCCATTGGGAAGTTTGGCATGGGCACCAACAGCTGAAATTTTTGCAAAATTAAAAAGCAGGTGAAAATTAGAGAAGCTTTTGCCACTCTGCTTCTTGCTGCACGTGTTCCAGCAAAACCCAGAGAAAAAACAGCAACCTGGGTTTTGGTTCACCCTCCTGCTTGCTTCCAGAGTTCTGATCTCAAGGTAGAAATGCAATAAATTCCCAAGTTTTTTGCTCTTAAACCGTGCTGGCTGCAGAGCAAGGGCTCGGCTCCTCCCCACACCACCTCTATTTATAGCTCTGGATGAACCACACCTGAAACCTCTCCCCAGCGTTGCTTCCCGAGCAGGCTTTGCAGTCTCTTTTTTTTTGCCATGAATGGGCTCAGGCTGATTGGTGCTGGAGGAAGGAGAAGTCCTGCTGGGGCCCCCTCAGACACCAGCACATGGAAATATTGGGTTGGGTCTGGGTTGGCATCGTTTGACCCATCCCGTGGCTCTGAGAAACAAAACCAAGTGCCTGACAAAAAGATCACTACATGTAGAATGTATTTTTTAAAATTTATTATTATTATTATTATTATTGTATTATTATTATTATTATTATTATTATTATTATTATTATTATTATTATTATTATTATTATTATTATTATTATTGGGTCTGGGTTGGCATCGTTTGACCCACCCTGTGGCTCTGAGAAACAAAACCAAGTGCCTGACAAAAGTATCACTAGATGTAGAATGTTGGGGTTTTATTATTATTATTATTATTATTATTATTATTATTATTATTATTATTATTATTATTAATGTTACTATTATTATTATTGGGTCTGGGCTGGCATCGTTTGACCCATCCTGTGGCTCTGAGAAACAAAACCAAGTGCCTGACAAAAAGATCACTACATGTAGAATGTTGGTTTTTTATAATCATTATTATTGTTATATTATTATTATTATTATTATTATTATTATTATTATTATTATTATTATTATCATTATTATTATTATGTCTGGGCTGGCATCATTTGACCCACCCCGTGGCTCTGAGAAACAAAACCAAGTGCCTGACAAAAAGATCACTACATGTAGAATGCTGTGTTTTTATCATCATTATTATTGTTATATTATTACAATTATAATAATAATAATAATTATTACTATTATTACTATTACTATTATTACTATTACTATTATTACTATTATTATTATTGGGTCTGGGTTGGCATCGTTTGACCCATCCTGTGTCTCTGAGAAACAAAACCAAGTGCCTGACAAAAGGATCACTAGATGTAGAATGCTGGCTTTTTATTATTGTATTATTATTAGTAGTAGTATAATAATAACTATTATTATTATTATTATAATTATTATTATTATTGTTATTATTATTATTCTTTTCCCCCAAGCTTTTCAGCTCCAATGCATGATTTCAGGTGAACCAGATGATCGAAAACTTGATTTTTTTTTTTTTTTTACAAGCCAAGTTCAGGTTTTTTCTTGCTGCCTCTGTCTGATTGGTGCTCCCAACCACGTGCTAATATTGCAGCAGAGGATTGGGCAGCACCTGGCATTGCTGCCTCTCCCTCTGCATCTGCCCGGCCTCTCTGCCCTGCTGCCTCCTTCAGCCTGGCTCAGCCGTTGCATTCCAGCCTCCAAGTCCCAATCCTGCTTTCTGGATGGGTCCTGGCTCCCTGCAGATTGCTGAACTCAACTTTCTGCCCAGGATTCTTCTTGCCAGAATTAAATGCCAGACTTTGCTCAAGCCAGCCAGGCATTGCTGACTGTGTTGGAACAGATTTAGTGTAGAAAGCCCAAATAAATTCAGCTTTTTCCTTGGAATGACCTCTTTTAAAAACCCTCAGTTCAGCCACAAGGAGTCTGTCAGAAGGTAGGGGTGGGCAGTGTTTTGTTTATTACAGATCAAACTGAAAACATGGAAAAGGATGTGCTCTACCTGGACTTCAGCAAGGCCTTTGCCACCAGGAGGATTCTCAGAGGATCTCTCTCTCCCAGAGGATTCTCCTGGAAAAGCTGTCAGGCCCTGGCTCAGACAGGAGCACTCTGTGCTGGGTTAGGAACTGGCTGGAGGGCCGGGCCCAGAGAGTGGTGCTGAACGGGGCTGCATCAAAATGGCGGCCGCTCACTAGTGGTGTCCCCCAGGGATCAGTGTTGGGCCCAGTGCTGTTTAATATCTTGAGTGAGGATTTAGAGGAGGGCATTGAGTCCATCAGCAGCAAATTCCCAGCTGACACGAAGCTGGGGGGAGTGTGGATCAGCTGGAAGGCAGGAGGGCTCTGCAGAGGGACCTGGAGAGACTGGAGAGTTGGGCTGATCCCAAGGGGATGAGGTTGAAGATTCCAAGGGCCGGGTCCTGCCCTTTGGCCACAAGAACCCCCTGGGGAGCTCCAGGCTGGGCAGAGAGTGGCAGAAAGGGAGCTGGGAGTCTGGATTGCCAGGAAGCTGAAGAGGAGGCAGCAGTGTGCCCAGGTGGCCAAGAAGGCCAATGGCATCCTGGGCTGGCTCAGGAACAGCGTGGCCAGCAGGTCCAGGGAAGGGATTCTGCCCCTGTGCTCAGCCCTGGGGAGGCCACAGCTTGAGTCCTGGGTCCAGTTCTGGGCCCCTCAGCTCAGCTCAGCTCAGCTCAGCTGAGGAAGGAGCTTGAGGTGCTGGAGCAGGTCCAGAGAAGAGCAAGGAGGCTGGGAAGGGATCCAGCAGCAGAATTCCTGTGAGGAAGGGCTGAGGGAGCT
Source organism: Heliangelus exortis (assembly GCF_036169615.1). NCBI lineage: Eukaryota > Metazoa > Chordata > Aves > Apodiformes > Trochilidae > Heliangelus > Heliangelus exortis. The sequence continues at coordinate 1,119,455 of NC_092454.1, forward strand.
GGGGGTGTTGAGGCTGGAGAAGAGGAGGCTCAGGGGAGACCTCATCACTCTCTCCAACTCCCTGAAAGGAGGTTGGAGCCAGGGGGGGTTGGGCTCTTTTCCCAGGCAACTCTCAGCAAGACAAGAGGGCACAAGAGGTCTCAAGTTGTGCCAGGGGAGGTTTAGGTTGGCCATGAGAAAGAATTTCTTTCCAGAGAGGGTGATCAGCCCTTGGAATGGGCTGCCCAGGGAAGGGGTGGATTCTCCAGCCCTGGAGATATTTCCAAAGAGCCTGGATGTGGCACTCAGTGCCATGGGCTGGGAACCACGGGGGGAGTGGAGCAAGGCTTGGACTTGAGGAGCTCTGAGCTCCCTTCCAGCCCAGCCCATTCTGGGATTCTGTGCTTCTAAGTTCTAGGAGTATTTCCAGGTTTTAGCTTTTGCTTGGCAAGAGGTAACCTCACGAAGTTCCTTAAGGCTGATGAAAAAAACCTGAGGTTTATGTTTGTATGGTTTCTTAAGGCTAGGAAAAAAAAAAAAACCAACCCAAAAACCCAAAAAGGGATTGGGCAAAGCTTCATTTAGCGTGATGGTCTAAAGAATAATAATTATAACAGTCATTAAGGATAACTCTTGCAAGATTAATCCCTGTTGCAACTACTTTATTTGCATTTTGAGACTTTCAGGACTGCTTTATGGTATTTTCACATGTCATGCTTCAGGAGCTCAGCTGAAGTCAAACTCTCCTAGTAGCTAATTTTTGCCCCTCTTCACATGTACCCACGAGTCTTCTGACCTTCATGCTTATTGTAAAAAAAAAAATTTAAAAGAAGGGTGTGGTGAAAAGACTTCAAAAAAAACGATGAGATCAAACCAGCTTTTGAGGTTGGCCCCTTCTGCTTAAAGATCTGAACCTTCATCCTTCAGATTCTGCTGCCTCAAAACCCTCATAAAAAAATCTCCTCAACCCAGTTTTTATTGAAGATGCAAGGCTGCAATCTGCTCATCCCTGACTCTAGGATTCTGCTTTTTTTTTTTTTTTTTTTTTTTTAATGTGGGAAAGTGGTAGGAATAAATGTTTGAAATTTTAGGCTGCCTTCCAGCATGGTTAACAGTGATGCAGATCTTCTGCCAACCAACCAACCACAAAATTGAAACTAAAAAACTTACCAGGCAACTCAGAGCTTCGAGTTTGTTGATTTCACTGCAGATTACAGGTCTGGAAAAATAAGCAGTCATTTCTGTCTAGAGAAATAACTCCTGTTCAGTAACAGGGCTGCTTCTGCACAACCAAATAAAACAAGTAAAAAATATTTCAATGGCTGCAGGCAGGGCTGGCATAGGAAATTTATCCTCTTTTTTATTTTTTCTTTCTTTCCCCCCCCCCCTTTTCATTCTGCAGATTTCAGCACTGCTATATTTAAAACAAATGAAAATCTGTTTTGATCCAGTAAGTAGAGCAGGCCAAATACAGGCAGAAGAGTTATGTCACTCCAGCTCTTTTGGGGAAAAAAATTAATTTATTTTGTGAATAAATGTTGTGGTCTTAAGCTCTGTAGCTGGGTACAAAGTGGAGTTTGCTTGGTGGCCCTCAAGCCCTCCAGTGTCCAGGGTTGGTGTGACCACTTGGAGAGCAACTTTTTTATTTTTGGGGGGTTTTTTTTGCACGTTGCATTTTTAGAGCAGCTTCAGAAGTGTTCACTGAAATGTTCAGTGGCTTCGTGTCATACAGGGAATCAGAAAAAATGGATTTCTTTGTGTCTTCTTGAACCTGCAGAGGTGACACCAGGGGCCTGATTAACAGAAATCTTTGTTGATGGTGATGGAGAAAAATCTTTCTCCTGAAGCAGAGTTGGAGGGAGGAGAAAATGACTAAAAAAATCCTTGTTGATGGTGGTGGAGAAAAATCTCTTTCTTCTGGAGCTGAGTTGGGGGGAGGAGAAAATGATAAACAAAAATCCTTGTTGATGGTGATGGAGAAAAATCTGGAGCTGAGTTGGAGGGAGGAGAAAATAATTAAGAAAAATCCTTGTTGATGGTGATGGAGAAAAATCTCAGTCTTCTGGAGCTGAGTTGGAGGGAGGAGAAAATGACTAAAAAAATCCTTGTTAATGGTGATGGAGAAAAATCTTCAGGGACTGAGTTGGAGGGAGGAGAAAATAATTAAGGAAAATCCTTGTTAATGGTGATGGAGAAAAATCTTCAGGAGCTGAGTTGGAAGGAGGAAAAATGACTAAAAAAAGCCTTGTTAATGGTGATGGAGAAAAATCTCAGGGGCTGAGTTGGAGAGAGGAGAAAATGATGAACAAAATTCCTTGTTAATGGTGATGGAGAAAAATCTGGAGCTGAGTTGGAGGGAGGAGAAAATAATTAAGAAAAATCCTTGTTAATGGTGATGGAGAAAAATCTCAGTCTTCTGGAGCTGAGTTGGAGGGAGGAAAAAATGACTAAAAAAATCCTTGTTGATGGTGATGGAGAAAAATCTTTCTTCTGGAGCTGAGTTGGAGAGAGGAGAAAATAATGAACAAAAATCCTTGTTGATGGTGATGGAGAAGAATCTGGAGCTGAGTTGGAGGGAGGAGAAAATAATTAAGAAAAATCCTTGTTAATGGAGGTGGAGAAAAATCTTTCTTCTGGAACTGAGTTGGAGGGAGGAAAAAATGACTAAAAAAATCCTTGTTAATGGTGATGGAGAAAAATCTTTCTTCTGGAGCTGAGTTGGAGGGAGGAGAAAATAATTAAGAAAAATCCTTGTTAATGGTGATGGAGAAAAATCTTCTGGAGCTGAGTTGGAGGGAGGAGAAAATGATGAACAAAAATCCTTGTTAATGGTGATGGAGAAAAATCTGGAGCTGAGTTGGAGGGAGGAGAAAATAATTAAGAAAAATCCTTGTTAATGGTGATGGAGAAAAATCTTCTGGAGCTGAGTTGGGGGGAGGAGAAAATAATTAAGAAAAATCCTTGTTAATTGTGATGGAGAAAAATCTTCTGGAGCTGAGTTGGAGGGAGGAGAAAATAATTAAGAAAAATCCTTGTTGATGGTGATGGAGAAAAATCTCAGGGGCTGAGTTGGAGGGAGGAAAAATGACTAAAAAATCCTTGTTGATGGTGATGGAGAAAAATCTGGAGCTGAGTTGGAGGGAGGAGAAAATAATTAAGAAAAATCCTTGTTAATGGAGGTGGAGAAAAATCTTCTGGAGCTGAGTTGGAGGGAGGAAAAATGACTAAAAAAATCCTTTTTGATGGTGATGGAGAAAAATCTTCAGGAGCTGAGTTGGAGGGAGGAGAAAATGACTAAAAAATCCTTGTTAATGGTGATGGAGAAAAATCTTTCTTCTGGAGCTGAGTTGGAGGGAAGAGAAAATAATTAACAAAAATCCTTGTTGATGGTGATGGAGAAAAATCTTTCTTCTGGAGCTGAGTTGGAGGGAGGAGGAAATAATTAACAAAAATCCTTGTTAATGGTGATGGAGAAAGATCTGGAGCTGAGTTGGAGGGAGGAGAAAATAATTAAGAAAAATCCTTGTTAATGGTGATGGAGAAAAATCTGGAGCTGAGTTGGAGGGAGGAGAAAATAATTAAGAAAAATCCTTGTTAATGGTGATGGAGAAAAATCTGGAGCTGAGTTGGAGGGAGGAGAAAATGACTAAAAAAATCCTTGTTAATGGTGATGGAGAAAAATCTTCTGGAGCTGAGTTGGGGGGAGGAGAAAATGATGAACAAAAATCCTTGTAAATGATGATGGAGAAAAATCTGGAGCTGAGTTGGGGGGAGGAGAAAATGATGAACAAAAATCCTTGTTGATGGTGATGAAGAAAAATCTTCAGGGACTGAATTGGAGGGAGGAGAAAATAATTAAGAAAAATCCTTGTTGATGGAGGTGGAGAAAAATCTTCAGGAGCTGAGTTGGAGGGAGGAAAAATGACTAAAAAAATCCTTATTAATGGTGATGGAGAAAAATCTTCTGGAGCTGAGTTGGGGGGAGGAGAAAATGATGAACAAAAATCCTTGTAAATGATGATGGAGAAAAATCTGGAGCTGAGTTGGGGGGAGGAGAAAATGATGAACAAAAATCCTTGTTAATGGTGATGAAGAAAAATCTTCAGGGACTGAGTTGGAGGGAGGAGAAAATAATTAAGAAAAATCCTTGTTGATGGAGGTGGAGAAAAATCTTCAGGAGCTGAGTTGGAGGGAGGAAAAATGACTAAAAAAATCCTTATTAATGGTGATGGAGAAAAATCTCTTGGAGCTGAGTTGGAGGGAGGAGAAAATAATTAAGAAAAATCCTTGTTAATGGTGATGGAGAAAAATCTCTTGGAGCTGAGTTGGGGGGAGGAGAAAATGATGAACAAAATTCCTTGTTAATGGTGATGGAGAAAAATCTGGAGCTGAGTTGGGGGGAGGAGAAAATGACTAAAAAAATCCTTGTTAATGGTGATGGAGAAAAATCTTCAGGGACTGAGTTGGAAGGAGGAGAAAATAATTAAGAAAATTCCTTGTTAATGGAGGTGGAGAAAAATCTGGAGCTGAGTTGGAGGGAGGAGAAAATGATGAACAAAAATCCTTTTTGATGGTGATGGAGAAAAATCTCTTGGAGCTGAGTTGGAGGGAGGAGAAAATTACTAAAAAATCCTTGTTAATGGTGATGGAGAAAAATCTTTCTTCTGGAGCTGAGTTGGAGGGAGGAGAAAATGACTAAAAAAATCCTTGTTGATGGTGATGGAGAAAAATCTTCAGGAGCTGAGTTGGAGGGAGGAGAAAATGATGAACAAAATTCCTTGTTAATGGTGATGGAGAAAAATCTTCAGGAGCTGAGTTGGGGGGAGGAGAAAATGACTAAAAAAATCCTTGTTAATGGTGATGGAGAAAAATCTGGAGCTGAGTTGGAGGGAGGAGAAAATAATTAAGAAAAATCCTTGTTGATGGTGATGGAGAAAAATCTCTTGGAGCTGAATTGGAGGGAGGAGAAAATAATTAAGAAAAATCCTTGTTAATGATGATGGAGAAAAATCTCTTGGAGCTGACTTGGAGGGAGGAGAAAATAATTAAGAAAAATCCTTGTTGATGGAGGTGGAGAAAAATCTTCTGGAGTTGAGTTGGAGGGAGGAGAAAATAATTAAGAAAAATCCTTGTTAATGGTGATGGAGAAAAATCTTCAGGAGCTGAGTTGGGGGGAGGAGAAAATGACTAAAAAAATCCTTGTTAATGGTGATGGAGAAAAATCTTTCTTCTGGAGCTGAGTTGGAGGGAGGAGAAAATTACTAAAAAAATCCTTGTTAATGGTGATGGAGAAAAATCTCAGGGGCTGAGTTGGAGGGAGGAGAAAATAATTAAGAAAAATCCTTGTTAATGGTGATGGAGAAAAATCTGGAGCTGAGTTGGAGGGAGGAGAAAATGACTGTATTTAGGAACATAAACTCATTTTATTTAGGGAATAAAAATAGGGATACTGGCTGCAGGACAAATGGAAATTCTCAATTTGAATGCTTGCTTTAAACTTGAATCCAGAGGGCAGGGAACTTCCCAGAAGGTGCTGAAGCTCCAGGGCTCTGCCTTCCCAGAGAGGAATATTCCCAGGGAAGGTCACAGTGGTCCTGAGGCAAAAAAAAGCTTTTTAATATTTAATTTTAATTTCAGATCTGTAGCAACTTGCAGGAATATGGGGGATATTTTACTTTCAAGCTATTTAATATCAAGATATTTTACTTTCTCTTTAAATCCCTGCTCTAAAGTCAGCTCTCCACTTCCAGCAAAAGGGAGAGGAAGGTTGGTTTTGTTGGGAAGTCCATTTTCTGCAGGGTTTTTTGACACCCACAGAGGATTTTTTTACAGTCAGAGCCTCTCTATTTAATTTATCTTTTAAATCCAGCTGCTGTGCTCATACACACCCCATTTCCAGTGTGTCAAAACTGCATAAAAACCCAAAAAAAGAGCATTTTGAGGTGACTCTCCTAGTAGGACCCTACTCAGGGGGTAGGAAATGGGCATCCTAATTTTTCTAGTATTTTTCACTCAGTGAAGAGGGAGGGAGGGGGTGCTGCTGAGCTGCCAAAAAACTCTGCCAGACTTCCCAAATCCTGCAAAATTCAGAATGCAGTGGGAATTGGGATATGGGTAGCTCCCCTTCTCTTTTCTTTACCCTTTCTTTTCCCAGGGAAAATCCCTTTTAGTGTTTGTGACCCCCTGGAGCACTTCACCTGTTGGAAAAACCATCAAACTCTGGCATGGAATTCCTTCATTATTTTATTATTCTATTTTGGTGCATTTCTTCTTCCTGGGAAAAAATAAAAAAAACCAAGCAGGAGCCACTCCACTTTTTTATCCTGGTGAAAAAGCCAAAAAAGGGGGATTTTTTTTCCCCTGGATTCTTGTAGGCTCTTAACTACAAAAGTCTGGGTGAACCTATGGGGCAACCAGGGATCCCTTTGAAGTTTAATTAGGATTAGTTTAATCCTGGGCTTTTTTCTGTGTTTATTTTGATTTTTTTGGGGGGGTTGGGGAGGGACCTTTAGCTTTCTCTTTGCTTTTTGAGTGATGCTCAGCTCTGCTTCTCCTCTCATTGGTTTTTTCTTTGCAAAGCTCACGAAAAAAATATTAAAACAAGTCCTAAGAGTGCAAGCTCCATTTTAAGAACGAGTTTTACCTCCTCTGCAAGGAAGAAACCTCTGCCATGGGCACCTTTTTAATTTCTTAGTGCAGCTCTGATGAGTTTTTTTTTAATTTTCACCCAGGAGGGGGGGGTTCAGCTTCAATCTTGGTCCTTCCATCACTTCTGGAAGTTTTGCATCTTCCTCACTGCTGTCACTGCTATTTTTTTAAAACATGAGGCAAAACCAGCCCAGGTTTTCTTGGGCAGCTTTTCCCTATTCTGCTTTTCCATATTCCATATTTTTCATTTCCATATTCTGCTTTTCCTTTTGCCTCTTGGGAGGGAGTTGGGAAAACCTTGAAGTTGCAACCAGTTTTATTTGGTATTTCCATGACTGAATTTTTTCCACTGATGCTTGGAGTTCAACCCTGCTGGCTAGCAGGGGCTTCCTATGTAAAATAAATTTATTTTCAATTTATTTTCAATTTATTTTCAATTTATTTTCAATTTATTTTGAATTTATTTTGAATTTATTTTGAATTTATTTTGAATTTATTTTAAATTTATTTTAAATTTATTTTAAATTTATTTTAAATTTATTTTGAATTTATTTAAAATTTATTTTAAATTTATTTTAAATTTATTTTAAATTTATTTAAAATTTATTTTCAATTTATTTTAAATTTATTTTCTTTACAGGGTGAATTCATCCCTGTACTGAATGGTTTTTAGGAAGTGCAAACTCTGACTTCTGAGCCAGTCCCCAACAGCCTCCTCCCTGTTTTTTTTTAAGGAATCTTGGGGCATCTTTTCCAAACAAATCTTGGAAGGACAGGTACTTCCTCCCTCTTTTTTAGGGAATCTTGGAAGGACAGGTACCTCCTCCCTCTTTTTTTTAAGGAATCTTGGGGCATCTTTTGCCAAGAAATCTTGGAAGGACAGGTACCTCCTCCATGTTTTTTAGGGAATCTTGGAAGGACAGGTGCCTCCTCCCTGTTTTTTTTAGGGAATCTTGGGGCATCTTTTGCCAAGAAATCTTGGAAGGACTGGTACCTCCTCCATGTTTTTTTTAGGGAATCTTGGAAGGACAGGTACCTCCTCCCTGGTTTTTTTAAGGAATCTTGGGGCATCTTTTGCAAAGAAATCTTGGAAGGACAGGTACCTCCTCCCTGTTTTTTTTAGGGAATCTTGGGGCATCTTTTGCAAAGAAATCTTGGAAGGACAGGTACCTCCTCCCTCTTTTTTTTAAGGAATCTTGGGGCATCTTTTGCAAAGAAATCTTGGAAGGACAGGTACCTCCTCCCTGTTTTTTTTAGGGAATCTTGGAGGGACAGGTGCCTCCTCCCTCTTTTTTTTAAGGAATCTTGGGGCATCTTTTCCAAACAAATCTTGGAAGGACAGGTACCTCCTCCCTGTTTTTTAGGGAATCTTGGAAGGACAGGTACCTCCTCCCTGTTTTTTTTAGGGAATCTTGGGGCATCTTTTGCCAAGAAATCTTGGAAGGACTGGTACCTCCTCCATGTTTTTTTTAGGGAATCTTGGAAGGACAGGTACCTCCTCTCTCTTTTTTAGGGAATCTTGGAAGGACAGGTACCTCCTCCCTCTTTTTTTTAGGGATTCTTGGAGCATCTTTTGCAAAGAAATCTTGGAAGGACAGGTACCTCCTCCCTGTTTTTTTTAGGGAATCTTGGGGCATCTTTTGCAAGCAAATCCTGGAAGGACAGGTACCTCCTCCCTGTTTTTTAGGGAATCTTGGAAGGACAGGTACCTCCTCCCTGTTTTTTTTAAGGAATCTTGGGGCATCTTTTGCAAAGGAATCTTGGAAGGACAGGTACCTCCTCCCTGTTTTTTTTAAGGAATCTTGGAAGGACAGGTACCTCCTCCCTGATTTTTAGGGAATCTTGGAAGGACTGGTGCCTCCTCCCTGTTTTTTTTAAGGAATCTTGGGGCATCTTTTGCAAAGGAATCTTGGAAGGACAGGTACCTCCTCCCTGTTTTTTTTAAGGAATCTTGGAAGGACAGGTACCTCCTCCCTCTTTTTTTTAAGGAATCTTGGGGCATCTTTTGCAAAGAAATCTTGGAAGGACAGGTACCTCCTCCCTCTTTTTTTTAGGAATCTTGGGGCATCTTTTGCAAGCAAATCCTGGAAGGACTGGTACCTCCTCCCTGTTTTTTTTAGGGAATCTTGGGGCATCTTTTGCAAGCAAATCTTGGAAGGACAGGTACCTCCTCCCTGTTTTTTAGGGAATCTTGGAAGGACAGGTACCTCCTCCCTCTTTTTTTTAGGGATTCTTGGGGCATCTTTTCCAAGCAAATCTTGGAAGGACAGGTACCTCCTCCCTGTTTTTTAGGGAATCTTGGGGCATCTTTTGCCAAGAAATCTTGGAAGGACAGGTGTCTCCCCCCTCTTTTTTTTAAGGAATCTTGGGGCATCTTTTGCAAAGAAATCTTGGAAGGACAGGTACCTCCTCCCTCTTTTTTTTAAGGAATCTTGGGGCATCTTTTGCCAAGAAATCTTGGAAGGACAGGTACCTCCTCCCTGTTTTTTAGGGAATCTTGGAAGGACAGGTACCTCCTCCGTGGTTTTTTTAAGGAATCTTGCAAGGACAGGTACCTCCTCCCTCTTTTTTGGGGAATCTTGGAAGGACAGGTACCTCCTCCCTCTTTTTTTTAGGGATTCTTGGGGCATCTTTAGGGCAAAGAAATCTTGGAAGGACAGGTACCTCCTCCCTGTTTTTTGGGGAATCTTGGAAGGACAGGTACCTCCTCCCTCTTTTTTTTAGGGATTCTTGGAGCATCTTTAGGGCAAAGAAATCTTGGAAGGACAGGTACTTCCTCCCTCTTTTTTAGGGAATCTTGGAAGGACAGGTACCTCCTCCCTCTTTTTTTTAGGGATTCTTGGAGCATCTTTCGGGCAAAGAAATCTTGGAAGGGCAGGTGCCTCCTCCCTGTTTTTTTTAGGGAATCTTGGGGCATCTTTTGCCAAGAAATCTTGGAAGGACAGGTACCTCCTCCCTCTTTTTTTTAGGGAATCTTGGGGCATCTGTTGCAAAGAAATCTTGGAAGGACAGGTACCTCCTCCCTCTTTTTTTTAGGGATTCTTGGAGCATCTTTAGGGCAAAGAAATCTTGGAAGGACAGGTACCTCCTCCCTGTTTTTTTTAGGGAATCTTGGAAGGACAGGTACCTCCTCCCTCTTTTTTTTAGGGAATCTTGGGGTATCTTTTGCAAGGAAATCTTGGAAGGACAGGAAGTACCTCCTCCCTCTTGGAGAGAGGGTGGAAAGACAGGGCCAGGTTACTATCAAGTAGGATTTACTGATAAAACCCAGGATAATTTTCCTTGGCTATTCCTTAACTTGCTCTGCTGCTTCCCCTCTGGAAAATGCCCTTGGAATCAAGGCCCTCCCAAGCTTAATCCCATCTGTGCCCCAAAAAAAAATCCACAAAAAACTTGGCACAAGGGTGTGGCTGGGTGGGTAATTTCATTTTATCTGAAGTGATTTGAGAGAATGCCACTGAAAAACCAGTTTTTAGCTGGGCTTGCACATCACTTCCTTGGAGCTTTCCTGCTTTGCATTATTTGCTCCAGCCCAAAATCTCCTCCAGGGTTTCATTTAACACCAGAAAGTGCTGAGATCTCTGTCAGCCAAGGTCAAAATAAATTGTAAAGGTAAAAAAAATAAAGGTAAAAAAATAAATTGTCTGCACTGTGACGTTTCTACTGGGGAAGAAAAAAAAAAAAACAAAAAACCACAGCCACTTCCTATTGATGTTAAGTTTTTAAAAAAAGCTGTAGGGGATTTACTGCCTTTAGGTACAAGTAAATTTCTGTCATTTTTCCAGTTACCAGCATGTTCTTCTCTTCTGGTTTCAGGCAGGATGTGTGAGCAGCAGCTTCTCCTGTAGCCAGGGTGGTTTAAATAAGTTGGAAAGAAAAAAAAAGGATCCTGGAAACTGAGTGGGAAGGTTCCCCAGTGGGGAATTTTATTTTTCAGGTGTTGAGGAGGTTGCCAGAGCAGAGTTTTTCTTTTATTCTTTGAATAATCCTCCATCTTAGGGAGGGATTCAGAAATTAAGGGATTTTTTAGGGGTTTCAGAGCCCACACTTGTAGGGAATAAAATAGAAAAAATAGAGGTGGAGTGGAAATAAAGTTTTGGGTTTATTCAAATCCTTCATCTTAGAGGAAGGGAAGGTGTGAGAGAGGAAATGATGAGTCTGGATGGGGTTAGAAAAAAAAAAATTGAACCTGGAAACTGGGAAGTGGGGAAATTTTATTTTTCAGGTCTTGAGGAGGTTGCCAGAGCAGAGTTTTTCTTTGGGTTTCTTCAAATCCTCCATTTTAGGGAGGGATTCAGAAATTAAGGGATTTTTTAGGGGTTTCAGAGCCCACACTTTGAGGGAATAAAATAGAAAAAATAGAGGTGGAGTGGAAATAAAGTTTTGGATTTATTCAAATCCTTCATTTTAGGGTAAGGGAAGGTGTGAAATAGGAAATGATGAGTCTGATGGGATTTAAAAAAAAAAATTAGGCTGGAAAGTGAGTGGGAAGTTTCCCCAGTGGGGGATTTTATTTTTCAGGTCTTGAGGAGGTTGCCAGAGCAGAGTTTTTCTTTGGGTTTCTTCAAATCCTCCATCTTAGGGAGGGATTCAGAAATTAAGGGATTTTTAGGGGTTTCAGAGCCCACACTTGGAGGGAATAAAATAGAAAAAATAGAGGTGGAGTGGAAATAAAGTTTTGGGTTTATTCAAATCCTTCATTTTAGGGCAAGGGAAGGTGTGAGAGAGGAAATGATGAGTCTGGATGGGGTTAGAAAAAAAAATGGATCCTGGAAACTGAGTGGGAAGTTTCCCCAGTGGGGAATTTTATTTTTCAGGTGTTGAGGAGGTTGCCAGAGCAGAGTTTTTCTTTTATTCTTTGAATAATCATCCATCTTAGGGAGGGATTCAGAAATTAAGGTATTTTTTTAGGGGTTTCAGAGCCCACACTTGTAGGGAATAAAATAGAAAAAATAGAGGTGGAGTGGAAATAAAGTTTTGGGTTTCTTCAAATCCTTCATCTTAGGGTAAGGGAAGGTGTGAGAGAGGAAATGATGAGTCTGATGGGATTTAAAAAAAAAAAATTAGGCTGGAAAGTGAGTGGAAAATTTCCCCAGTGGGAATTTTATTTTTCAGGTCTTGAGGAGGTTGCCAGAGCAGAGTTTTTCTTTTATTCTTTGAATAATCCTCCATCTTAGGGAGGGATTCAGAAATTAAGGGATTTTTAGGGGTTTCAGAGCCCACACTTGGAGGGAATAAAATAGAAAAAATAGAGGTGGAGTGGAAATAAAGTTTTGGATTTATTCAAATCCTTCATTTTAGGGTAAGGGAAGGTGTGAGAGAGGAAATGATGAGTCTGGATGGGATTTAAAAAAAAAAATTAGGCTGGAAAGTGAGTGGGAAGTTTCCCCAGTGGGGAATTTTATTTTTCAGGTCTTGAGGAGGTTGCCAGAGCAGAGTTTTTCTTTGGGTTTCTTCAAATCCTCCATCTTAGGGAGGGATTCAGAAATTAAGGGAATTTTTAGGGGTTTCAGAGCCCACACTTTGAGGGAATAAAATAGAAAAAATTGTAGTGAAACAATGAATAGGTGTAAAAATAAATAGGTGTAAAAAATAAATAGGTGTAAAATCCTTCATTTTAGGGCAAAGGAAGGTGTGAGAGAGGAAATGATGAGTCTGATGGGATTTAAAAAAAAAAAATGAGGCTGGAAAGTGAGTGGGAAGTTTCCCCAGTGGGGATTTTATTTTTCAGGTCTTGAGGTTGCACCAGGAGGTTGCCAGAAAACAGATTTTCCCCCACATTTTGAGATCCTGTGGTGTCAAACTGTGTCATCCCTTGCACCTCTGGGATGATGATAGGATATTAAGGATATTTAATTTTAATTAAGGGTGATAATTAAGGATTGGGGCTTTTGTGGGAAAGCTTTCTGCAATAAGGGAAAGGAGGAGCAAGGAAGGGATTGAAAAGAATCTGGGAGGGATTCAGAAATTAAGGGATTTTTTAGGGGTTTCAGAGCCCACACTTGTAGGGAATAAAATAGAAAAAATAGAGGTGGAGTGGAAAGAAAGTTTTGGGTTTATTCAAATCCTTCATTTTAGGGTAAGGGAAGGTGTGAGAGAGGAAATGATGAGTCTGGATGGGGTTAGAAAAAAAAATGGATCCTGGAAACTGAGTGGGAAGTTTCCCCAGTGGGGAATTTTATTTTTCAGGTCTTGAGGAGGTTGCCAGAGCAGAGTTTTTCTTTGGGTTTCTTCAAATCCTCCATCTTAGGGAGGGATTCAGAAATTAAGGGATTTTTTAGGGGTTTCAGAGCCCACACTTTGAGGGAATAAAATAGAAAGAATTGTAGTGAAACAATAAATAGGTGTAAAAATAAATAGAGGTGGAGTGGAAAGAAATTTTTGGATTTATTCAAATCCTTCATCTTAGAGGAAGGGAAGGTGTGGGAGAGGAAATGATGAGTCTGATGGGATTTAAAAAAAAAAATTAGGCTGGAAAGTGAGTGGGAAGTTTCCCCTGTGGGGAATTTTATTTTTCAGGTCTTGGGGTTGCCAGAAAACAGATTTTCCCCCACATTTTGAGATCCTGTGGTGTCAAACTGTGTCATCCCTTGCACCTCTGGGATGATGATAGGATATTAAGGGTATTTAATTTTAATTAAGGGTGATAATTAAGGATTGGGGCTTTTGTGGGAAAGCTTTCTGCAATAAGAGAAAGGAGGAGCAAGGAAGGGATTGAAAAGAATCTGGGAGGGATTCAGTAAATTAAGGATTTTTTAGGGGTTTCAGAGCCCACACTTTGAGGGAATAAAATAGAAAAAATTGTAGTGAAACAATGAATAGGTATAAAAATAAATAGAGGTGGAGTGGAAAGAAAGTTTTGGGTTTATTCAAATCCTTCATTTTAGAGCAAGGGAAGGTGTGAGAGAGGAAATGATGAGTCTGGATGGGATTTAAAAAAAAAATTAGGCTGGAAAGTGAGTGGGAAGTTTCCCCAGTGGGGAATTTTATTTTTCAGGTCTTGAGGAAGTTGCCAGAGCAGAGTTTTTCTTTGGGTTTCTTCAAATCCTCCATCTTAGGGAGGGATTCAGAAATTAAGGGATTTTTTAGGGGTTTCAGAGCCCACACTTTGAGGGAATAAAATAGAAAGAATAGAGGTGGAGTGGAAATAAAGTTTTGGATTTATTCAAATCCTCCATCTTAGGGAGGGATTCAGAAATTAAGGGATTTTTTAGGGGTTTCAGAGCCCACACTTTGAGGGAATAAAATAGAAAAAATAGAGGTGGAGTGGAAAGAAAGTTTTGGATTTATTCAAATCCTTCATTTTAGGGCAAGGGAAGGTGTGAGAGAGGAAATGATGAGTCTGATGGGATTTAAAAAAAAAAAATTAGGCTGGAAAGTGAGTGGGAAGTTTCCCCAGTGGGGAATTTTATTTTTCAGGTCTTGGGGTTGCCAGAAAACAGATTTTCCCCCACATTTTGAGATCCTGTGGTGTCAAACTGTGTCATCCCTTGCACCTCTGGGATGATGATAGGATATTAAGGGTATTTAATTTTAATTAAGGGTAATAATTAAGGATTGGGGCTTTTGTGGGAAAGCTTTCTGCAGGAAGAGAAAGGAGGAGCAAGGAAGGGATTGAAAAGAATCTGGGAGGGATTCAGAAATTAAGGGATTTTTTAGGGGTTTCAGAGCCCACACTTGCAGGGAATAAAATAGAAAAAATAGAGGTGGAGTGGAAATAAAGTTTTGGGTTTATTCAAATCCTTCATTTTAGGGTAAGGGAAGGTGTGAGAGAGGAAATGATGAGTCTGGATGGGGTTAGAAAAAAAAATGGATCCTGGAAAGTGAGTGGGAAGTTTCCCCAGTGGGGAATTTTATTTTTCAGGTCTTGAGGAGGTTGCCAGAGCAGAGTTTTTCTTTGGGTTTCTTCAAATCCTTCATCTTAGGGAGGGATTCAGAAATTAAGGGATTTTTTAGGGGTTTCAGAGCCCACACTTTGAGGGAATAAAATAGAAAAAATAGAGGTGGAGTGGAAATAAAGTTTTGGGTTTATTCAAATCCTTCATTTTAGGGTAAGGGAAGGTGTGAGAGAGGAAATGATGAGTCTGATGGGATTTAAAAAAAAAAATGAGGCTGGAAAGTGAGTGGGAAGTTTCCCCTGTGGGGATTTTATTTTTCAGGTCTTGAGGTTGCAGCAGGAGGTTGCCAGAAAACAGATTTTCCCCCACATTTTGAGATCCTGTGGTGTCAAACTGTGTCATCCCTTGCACCTCTGGGACGATGATAGGATATTAAGGATATTTCATTTTAATTAAGGGTGATAATTAAGGATTGGGGCTTTTGTGGGAAAGCTTTCTGCAATAAGAGAAAGGAGGAGCAAGGAAGGGATTGAAAAGAATCTGGGAGGGATTCAGAAATTTAGGGATTTTTTAGGAGTTTCAGAGCCCACACTTGCAGGGAATAAAATAGAAAAAATAGAGGTGGAGTGGAAATAAAGTTTTGGGTTTATTCAAATCCTTCATTTTAGAGCAAGGGAAGGTGTGAGAGAGGAAATGATGAGTCTGATGGGATTAAAAAAAAAAATTAGGCTGGAAAGTGAGTGGAAAGTTTCCCCAGTGGGGAATTTTATTTTTCAGGTCTTGGGGTTGCCAGAAAACAGATTTTCCCCCACATTTTGGGATCCTGTGGTGTCAAACTGTGTCATCCCTTGCACCTCTGGGATGATGATAGGATATTAAGGGTATTTAATTTTAATTAAGGGTAATAATTAAGGATTGGAGCTTTTGTGGGAAAGCTTTCTGCAATAAGGGAAAGGAGGAGCAAGGAAGGGATTGAAAGGAATCTGGGAGGGATTCAGAAATTAAGGGAATTTTTAGGGGTTTCAAAGCCCACACTTTGAGGGAATAAAATAGAAAAAATAGAGGTGGAGTGGAAATAAAGTTTTGGATTTATTCAAATCCTTCATTTTTGGGCAAGGGAAGGTGTGAGAGAGGAAATGATGAGTCTGGATGGGGTTAGAAAAAAAAATGGATCCTGGAAAGTGAGTGGGAAGTTTCCCCAGTGGGGAATTTTATTTTTCAGGTCTTGAGGAGGTTGCCAGAGCAGAGTTTTTCTTTGGGTTTCTTCAAATCCTCCATCTTAGGGAGGGATTCAGAAATTAAGGGATTTTTTAGGGGTTTCAGAGCCCACACTTGGAGGGAATAAAATAGAAAAAATAGAGGTGGAGTGGAAATAAAGTTTTGGGTTTATTCAAATCCTTCATCTTAGAGGAAGGGAAGGTGAGAGAGAGGAAATGATGAGTCTGATGGGATTAAAAAAAAAAATTAGGCTGGAAAGTGAGTGGGAAGTTTCCCCAGTGGGGAATTTTATTTTTCAGGTCTTGAGGAGGTTGCCAGAGCAGAGTTTTTCTTTTATTCTTTGAATAATCCTCCATCTTAGGGAGGGATTCAGAAATTAAGGGATTTTTTAGGGGTTTCAGAGCCCACACTTTGAGGGAATAAAATAGAAAGAATTGTAGTGAAACAATGAATAGGTGTAAAAATAAATAGAGGTGGAGTGGAAAGAAAGTTTTGGATTTATTCAAATCCTTCACTTTAGAGCAAGGGAAGGTGTGAGAGAGGAAATGATGAGTCTGATGGGATTTAAAAAAAAAAATTAGGCTGGAAACTGAGTGGAAAGGTTCCCCTGTGGGGAATTTTATTTTTCAGGTCTTGAGGTTGCACCAGGAGGTTGCCAGAAAACAGATTTTCCCCCACATTTTGAGATCCTGTGGTGTCAAACTGTGTCATCCCTTGCACCTCTGGGATGATGATAGGATATTAAGGGTATTTAATTTTAATTAAGGGTGATAATTAAGGATGGGGGCTTTTGTGGGAAAGCTTTCTGCAATAAGAGAAAGGAGGAGCAAGGAAGGGATTGAAAAGAATCTGGGAGGGATTCAGAAATTAAGGGATTTTTTAGGGGTTTCAGAGCCCACACTTGTAGGGAATAAAATAGAAAAAATAGAGGTGGAGTGGAAATAAAGTTTTGGATTTATTCAAATCCTTCATTTTAGAGCAAGGGAAGGTGTGAGAGAGGAAATGATGAGTCTGATGGGATTAAAAAAAAAAATTAGGCTGGAAACTGAGTGGGAAGGTTCCCCTGTGGGGAATTTTATTTTTCAGGTCTTGAGGAGGTTGCCAGAGCAGAGTTTTTCTTTTATTCTTTGAATAATCCTCCATCTTAGGGAGGGATTCAGAAATTAAGGGATTTTTTAGGGGTTTCAGAGCCCACACTTGGAGGGAATAAAATAGAAAAAACAGAGGTGGAGTGGAAATAAAGTTTTGGATTTATTCTAATCCTTCATCTTAGGTCAAGGGAAGGTGTGAGAGAGGAAATGATGAGTCTGATGGGATTTAAAAAAAAAAATTAGGCTGGAAACTGAGTGGAAAGTTTCCCCTGTGGGGATTTTATTTTTCAGGTCTTGAGGTTGCACCAGGAGGTTGCCAGAAAACAGATTTTCCCCCACATTTTGAGATCCTGTGGTGTCAAACTGTGTCATCCCTTGCACCTCTGGGATGATGATAGGATATTAAGGGTATTTAATTTTAATTAAGGGTAATAATTAAGGATTGGGGCTTTTGTGGGAAAGCTTTCTGCAATAAGAGAAAGGAGGAGCAAGGAAGGGATTGAAAAGAATCTGGGAGGGATTCAGAAATTAAGGGATTTTTTAGGGGTTTCAGAGCCCACACTTGCAGGGAATAAAATAGAAAAAATAGAGGTGGAGTGGAAAGAAAGTTTTGGGTTTATTCAAATCCTTCATTTTAGGGTAAGGGAAGGTGTGAGAGAGGAAATGATGAGTCTGGATGGGGTTAGAAAAAAAAATGGATCCTGGAAACTGAGTGGGAAGTTTCCCCAGTGGGGAATTTTATTTTTCAGGTCTTGAGGAGGTTGCCAGAGGAGAGTTTTTCTTTGGGTTTCTTCAAATCCTCCATCTTAGGGAGGGATTCAGAAATTAAGGGATTTTTTAGGGGTTTCAGAGCCCACACTTGGAGGGAATAAAATAGAAAAAATAGAGGTGGAGTGGAAATAAAGTTTTGGGTTTATTCAAATCCTTCATCTTAGGGCAAAGGAAGGTGTGAGAGAGGAAATGATGAGTGTGATGGGATTTAAAAAAAAAAATTAGGCTGGAAAGTGAGTGGAAAGTTTCCCCAGTGGGGAATTTTATTTTTCAGGTCTTGAGGAGGTTGCCAGAGCAGAGTTTTTCTTTTATTCTTTGAATAATCCTCCATCTTAGGGAGGGATTCAGAAATTAAGGGATTTTTTAGGGGTTTCAGAGCCCACACTTGTAGGGAATAAAATAGAAAAAATAGAGGTGGAGTGGAAATAAAGTTTTGGGTTTATTCTAATCCTTCATTTGAGGGTAAGGGAAGGTGTGAGAGAGGAAATGATGAGTCTGATGGGATTTAAAAAAAAAAAATTAGGCTGGAAAGTGAGTGGAAAGTTTCCCCAGTGGGGATTTTATTTTTCAGGTCTTGAGGTTGCACCAGGAGGTTGCCAGAAAACAGATTTTCCCCCACATTTTGAGATCCTGTGGTGTCAAACTGTGTCATCCCTTGCACCTCTGGGATGATGATAGGATATTAAGGATATTTCATTTTAATTAAGGGTAATAATTAAGGATTAGGGCTTTTGTGGGAAAGGGAAGCAACTGGAATGTAGTCTGGTGATGCCATGAAATGTCCCTGGAGGCAGAGAAGGTAAAATCCAAGAGGTTTTGGAAAATTATCAAGTTTGGGGTGAAGGGGAGACCAGAGCAGGTTGTGCCCAGGAAAATGAGGGTTTCTCAGGTGTTGTAAAGATCTCAAAATTCTCTTTTTTTTTTTCAGTAGTTACTTAAAATGACTGAAAAACCAGAAATGTCTGGAAGAGAAACTCTTCCCAACAACTTCAGGGTTTGGTTATGGTCTTGTTTCCTCCTTTTTTAGTCAGTGTTTTGTGTTCTTTGGGAAAGCTGAGAAGGCAGCTCCTACCAAGAGGGTTTTTCAGCCCTTCCCAGTTAGGAAATTGGGAATTCAGCAGCCAGCAATTCTTCCTTGGGATTTATCCTGAATTTTTCTTACTGCTACCTGGATAGGGATGAAAGGCAAGAGGTCAGCTTAATTTAATAGCAAATTTAAAGGATTTACTCTGTCTCACCATCATTTTTCTTCCCTATAAGAAGGCAGGGTGTGTAAAATGGAATTAGTGGTGTGCTTGGAGCTAATCCTTGGGTTTTGAGAAGCAGGGAAGAGTTTTCTGCTGGAATTTCTGTGTGTGACCCCTGGGTGGTGGGGTGGTGGTTTCTTTTCCCTCCTGCACCCATCCTCCAGGAGTTGAGCTGCAGATTGTGATCTCTTTCCAGTCTTTTTCTCCCCCTCTTCCCTCTGGTCAATGGTGTTTCTCCAGAGTTTTGGATTTATTTAAATGACTTTGAAAAATCCTGGGGGGAATGAGCTCTTTTTTTCCAAGAATTCCAAACCCATCCTGCTGGGGGCAAGGGCTTGCCTCAAGGTGGTTTTAAGGTTAAAAAAAAAACCAAATTAAACAGAAGCAGAGCCAAACACTTTAGAAAAGTGAAGAAAACTCCAACCTTGAGGAGTTTTTTGCAGCAAGAAAGTGACATTTGTCCTCATCAGGAGATGAGGGGATGGAAAGCTGTGAGGTGGGAAGATTGCTTTCCTTAGGATAACTGGAGCTTGGATGTGTGCTCCAAAACATCCCCTGGGAATTTGGGATAATAATAATAATTCCCTAATTCCAAAGGAAGGTGGTTTTCAGTAACTCCCCTACAGCTGATGGGATTTCATTTAAATGACTTTGAAAAATCCTGGGGGGAATGAGCTCTTTTTTCCTAGAATTCCATACCCATCCTGCTGGGGGCAAGGGCTTGCCTCAAGGTGGTTTTAAAGTTAAAAAAACCCCAAAAAACCCAGAACCACAACCAAACACTTTGGAAAAGTGAAGAAAACTCCAATCTTGAGGGGTTTTTTGCAGCAAGAAAGTGACATTTGTCCTCATCAGGAGATGAGGGGATGGAAAGCTGTGAGGTGGGAAGATTGCTTTCCTTAGGATAACTGGAGCTTGGATGTGTGCTCCAGAAACATCCCCTGGGAATTGGGGATAATAATAATAATAATTCCCTAATTCCAAAGGAAGGTGGTTTTCAATAACTCCCCTAGAACTGATGGGATTTCATTTAAATGACTTTGAAAAATCCTGGGGGAAGGAGCTCTTTTTTTCCAAGCATTCCATACCCATCCTTCTGGGGGCAAGGGCTTGCCTCAAGGTGGCTTTAAGGTTAAAAAAAAAACCAAATTAAACAGAAGCAGAGCCAAACACTTCAGAAAAGTGAAGAAAACTCCAACCTTGAGGGGTTTTTTGCAGCAAGAAAGTGACATTTGTCCTCATCAGGAGATGAGGGGATGGAAAGCTGTGAGGTGGGAAGATTGCTTTCCTTAGGATAACTGGAGCTTGGATGTGTGCTCCAAAACATCCCCTGGGAATTTGGGATAATAATAATAATAATTCCCTAATTCCAAAGGAAGGTGGTTTTCAGTAACTCCCCTAGAACTGATGGGATTTCATTTAAATGACTTTGAAAAATCCTGGGGGGAATGAGCTCTTTTTTCCTAGAATTCCATACCCATCCTGCTGGGGGCAAGGGCTTGCCTCAAGGTGGTTTTAAGGTTAAAAAAAACCCAAATTAAACAGAACCAGAGCCAAACACTTTGGAAAAGTGAAGAAAACTCCAATCTTGAGGGGTTTTTTGCAGCAAGAAAGTGACATTTGTCCTCATCAGGAGAGGAGGGGATGGAAAGCTGTGAGGTGGGAAGATTGCTTTCCTTAGGATAACTGGAGCTTGGATGTGTGCTCCAAAACATCCCCTGGGAATTTGGGATAATAATAATAATTCCCTAATTCCAAAGGAAGGTGGTTTTCAATAACTCCTCTAGAAAAGATGGGATTTCATTTAAATGACTTTGAAAAATTTGGGGGGAATGAGCTCTTTTTTCCTAGAATTCCATACCCATCCTGCTGGGGGCAAGGGCTTGCCTCAAGGTGGCTTTAAGGTTAAAAAAAAATCAAATTAAACAGAACCACAACCAAACACTTTAGAAAAGTGAAGAAAACTCCAACTTTGAGGAGTTTTTTGCAGCAAGAAAGTGACATTTGTCCTCATGAGGAGATGAGGGGATGGAAAGCTGTGAGGTGGGAAGATTGCTTTCCTTAGGATAACTGGAGCTTGGATGTGTGCTCCAGAAACATCCCCTGGGAATTTGGGATAATAATAATAATTCCCTAATTCCAAAGGAAGGTGGTTTTCAGTAACTCCCCTAGAACTGATGGGATTTCATTTAAATGGCTTTGAAAAGTCCTGGGGGGAATGAGCTCTTTTTTCCAAGAATTCCATACCCATCCTGCTGGGGGCAAGGGCTTGCCTCAAGGTGGTTTTAAGGTTAAAAAAAAAACCAATAAAACCAAAACCACAACCAAACACTTTGGAAAAGTGAAGAAAACTCCAACCTTGAGGGGTTTTTTGCAGCAAGAAAGTGACATTTGTCGTCATGAGGAGATGAGGGGATGGAAAGTCTTGCCTCAAGGTGGTTTTAAGGTTAAAAAAACCCAAAAATAACCAGAACCAGAGCCAAACACTTTAGAAAAGTGAAGAAAACTCCAACCTTGAGGGGTTTTTTGCAGCAAGAAAGTGACACAAAAAATTGTGTGAAAGTTTTGGGGTTGAGCAGTGGGAGGATTTCAGTGCTTGGATTTTCCCTGGGTGGGAATTGGCAGCAGAGCAAGGGATGGGGGTCTCCATGGGGGGGTTTTTGAGGCTTTTTCAGGGTCCTGAGAGCTGCTCCCCAACTGGGGCTGCCAGGTTCTACCTGGCACCTCTTGCTCTTTCCTTTTCTGCAGAGCTTTGAAGCCTGGGGACAGCAGCGTTGTCCCTGGGAGTGAAACAAAGCCCAGGACTTGGGGTCAAGAAGGGGTTTTCCAGCAAAGATTCCCAGAGAGGGCAGGTAGGAAGCCTCCAGGAATTCCGTGGGGATTTTGGTGGAAATCAGGAGGGATGAAATGTGTGTTTAGTGCAGGAAATGTGTGCTCAGGGGCTGTGACTTGAGAACCAAGCAGAGAGGAGGGGATGGAAAGCTGTGAGGTGGGAAGATTGCTTTCCTTAGGATAACTGGAGCTTGGATGTGTGCTCCAGAAACATCCCCTGGGAATTTGGGATAATAATAATAATTCCCTAATTCCAAAGGAAGGTGGTTTTCAATTACTCCCTTAGAACTGATGGGATTTCATTTAAAGGACTGAAAAATCTTGGGGGAAGGAGCTCTTTTTTTCCAAGAATTCCATACCCATCCTGCTGGGGGCAAGGTCTTGCCTCAAGGTGGTTTTAAGGTTAAAAAAAAAACCAAATTAAACAGAAGCAGAGCCAAACACTTTAGAAAAGTGAAGAAAACTCCAACCTTGAGGGGTTTTTTGCAGCAAGAAAGTGACATTTGTCCTCATCAGGAGATGAAGGGATGGAAAGTCTTGCCTCAAGGTGGTTTTAAGGTTAAAAAAAAAACCAATAAAACCAAAACCACAACCAAACACTTTGGAAAAGTGAAGAAAACTCCAACCTTGAGGAGTTTTTTGCAGCAAGAAAGTGACACAAAAAATTGTGTGAAAGTTTTGGGGTCGAGCAGTGGGAGGATTTCAGTGCTTGGATTTTCCCTGGGTGGGAATTGGCAGCAGAGCAAGGGATGGGGGTCTCCATGGGGGGGGTTTTGAGGCTTTTTCAGGGCCCTGAGAGCTGCTCCCCAACTGGGGCTGCCAGGTTCTACCTGGCACCTCTTGCTCTTTCCTTTTCTGCAGAGCTTTGAAGCCTGGGGACAGCAGCGTTGTCCCTGGGAGTGAAACACAGCCCAGGACTTGGGGTCAAGAAGGGGTTTTCCAGCAAAGATTCCCAGAGAGGGCAGGTAGGAAGCCTCCAGGAATTCCGTGGGGATTTTGGTGGAAATCAGGAGGGATGAAATGTGTGTTTAGTGCAGGAAATGTGTGCTCAGGGGCTGTGACTTGAGAACCAAGCAGAGAGGAGGGGATGGAAAGCTGTGAGGGGGGAAGATTGCTTTCCTTAGGATAACTGGAGCTTGGATGTGTGCTCCAGAAACATCCCTTGGGAATTGGGGATAATAATAATAATAATTCCCTAATTCCAAAGGAAGGTGGTTTTCAATAACTCCCCTACAGCTGATGGGATTTCATTTAAATGACTTTGAAAAATTTGGGGGGAATGAGCTCTTTTTTCCAAGAATTCCATACCCATCCTGCTGGGGGCAAGGGCTTGCCTCAAGGTGGTTTTAAGGTTAAAAAAAAAAACAAATTAAACAGAAGCAGAGCCAAACACTTTAGAAAAGTGAAGAAAACTCCAACTTTGAGGGGTTTTTTGCAGCAAGAAAGTGACATTTGTCCTCATCAGGAGATGAGGGGATGGAAAGCTGTGAGGTGGGAAGATTGCTTTCCTTAGGATAACTGGAGCTTGGATGTGTGCTCCAGAAACATCCCCTGGGAATTTGGGATAATAATAATAATAATAATTCCCTAATTCCAAAGGAAGGTGGTTTTCAGTAACTCCCCTAGAACTGATGGGATATCAGTTAAATGACTTTGAAAAATTTGGGGGGAATGAGCTCTGTTTTCCTAGAATTCCATACCCATCCTGCTGGGGGCAAGGGCTTGCCTCAAGGTGGCTTTAAGGTTAAAAAAAAATCAAATTAAACAGAACCACAACCAAACACTTTAGAAAAGTGAAGAAAACTCCAACCTTGAGGGGTTTTTTGCAGCAAGAAAGTGACACAAAAAATTGTGTGAAAGTTTTGGGGTTGAGCAGTGGGAGGATTTCAGTGCTTGGATTTTCCCTGGGTGGGAATTGGCAGCAGAGCAAGGGCTGGGGGTCTCCATGGGGGGGGTTTTGAGGCTTTTTCAGGGTCCTGAGAGCTGCTCCCCAACTGGGGCTGCCAGGTTCTACCTGGCACCTCTTGCTCTTTCCTTTTCTGCAGAGCTTTGAAGCCTGGGGACAGCAGCGTTGTCCCTGGGAGTGAAACAAAGCCCAGGACTTGGGGTCAAGAAGGGGTTTTCCAGCAAAGATTCCCAGAGAGGGCAGGTAGGAAGCCTCCAGGAATTCCGTGGGGATTTTGGTGGAAATCAGGAGGGATGAAATGTGTGTTTAGTGCAGGAAATATGTGCTCAGGGGCTGTGACTTGAGAACCAAGCAGAGAGGAGGGGATGGAAAGCTGTGAGGGGGGAAGATTGCTTTCCTTAGGATAACTGGAGCTTGGATGTGTGCTCCAGAAACATCCCCTGGGAATTGGGGATAATAATAATAATTCCCTAATTCCAAAGGAAGGTGGTTTTCAATAACTCCCCTACAGCTGATGGGATTTCATTTAAATGACTTTGAAAAATCCTGGGGGAAGGAGCTCTTTTTTTCCAAGAATTCCATACCCATCCTGCTGGGGGCAAGGGCTTGCCTCAAGGTGGTTTTAAGGTTAAAAAAATAAAACCAAAAAAACCCAGAACCACAACCAAACACTTTGGAAAAGTGAAGAAAACTCCAACCTTGAGGAGTTTTTTGCAGCAAGAAAGTGACATTTGTCCTCATCAGGAGATGAGGGGATGGAAAGCTGTGAGGTGGGAAGATTGCTTTCCTTAGGATAACTGGAGCTTGGATGTGTGCTCCAAAACATCCCCTGGGAATTTGGGATAATAATAATAATTCCCTAATTCCAAAGGAAGGTGGTTTTCAATAACTCCCCTAGAACTGATGGGATTTCATTTAAATGACTTTGAAAAATCCTGGGGGGAATGAGCTCTTTTTTTCCTAGAATTCCATACCCATCCTGCTGGGGGCAAGGGCTTGCCTCAAGGTGGCTTTAAGGTTAAAAAAAAACCAATAAAACCAAAACCACAACCAAACACTTTGGAAAAGTGAAGAAAACTCCAACCTTGAGGAGTTTTTTGCAGCAAGAAAGTGACATTTGTCCTCATCAGGAGATGAGGGGATGGAAAGCTGTGAGGTGGGAAGATTGCTTTCCTTAGGATAACTGGAGCTTGGATGTGTGCTCCAGAAACATCCCCTGGGAATTGGGGATAATAATAATAATTCCCTAATTCCAAAGGAAGGTGGTTTTCAGTAACTCCCCTAGAACTGATGGGATTTCATTTAAATGACTTTGAAAAATCCTGGGGGAAGGAGCTCTTTTTTTCCAAGAATTCCATACCCATCCTGCTGGGGGCAAGGGCTTGCCTCAAGGTGGCTTTAAGGTTAAAAAAAAAACCAAATTAAACAGAAGCAGAGCCAAACACTTCAGAAAAGTGAAGAAAACTCCAACCTTGAGGGGTTTTTTGCAGCAAGAAAGTGACATTTGTCCTCATCAGGAGATGAGGGGATGGAAAGCTGTGAGGTGGGAAGATTGCTTTCCTTAGGATAACTGGAGCTTGGATGTGTGCTCCAAAACATCCCCTGGGAATTTGGGATAATAATAATAATAATTCCCTAATTCCAAAGGAAGGTGGTTTTCAGTAACTCCCCTAGAACTGATGGGATTTCATTTAAATGACTTTGAAAAATCCTGGGGGGAATGAGCTCTTTTTTTCCAAGAATTCCATACCCATCCTGCTGGGGGCAAGGGCTTGCCTCAAGGTGGTTTTAAGGTTAAAAAAAAACCAATAAAACCAAAACCAGAACCAAACACTTTAGAAAAGTGAAGAAAACTCCAACTTTGAAGGGTTTTTTGCAGCAAGAAAGTGACATTTGTCCTCATCAGGAGATGAGGGGATGGAAAGTCTTGCCTCAAGGTGGTTTTAATGGGATTTCTGGGCCTTCCCTCACCAGCTTTGGGCCTGTTTCACACTCTGCATCACCTTGCTTGCTGCTTGCTTGCTTGTTGCTCCCTCACCTGGCTTTGCTCACCATTCTTGGTGACAGAAGAGCTCTGAGATGTCCCCTCAGCTCCTTGTCCCGTGCATCTCTTCAACTCCTGGCTGGGTGATAGCCTAGAAAGGTTGCTCTTGAGTCCAGGTTGCCCGTGGCTAGTGATCAGCTGAAAGTTCTTGTGCTGGAGTTGGGTTTAGCTCCCCCAGGACACTTAAACTCTGATGGGAGCAGAGCTGCCAAGGTTGGGCAGGTAAAGCATCCCATAACCCCGTGGAATAAAGATGCCAGAAGCTTTTTTAGGTATAAAACCTGTTGTTAGAAGTCAAGGTTGTGTCCTCTTGTGCAACAAAACATACTAAAGTGTTTTCTTCTTTTTAGTCCAAGTGGTAAGAAGTTCAGAAGCAAGCCTCAGTTGGCAAGATACCTGGGAAACACTGTTGATCTCAGCAGTTTTGACTTCAGAACGGGAAAGATGATGCCCAGTAAATTGCAGAAGAACAAACAGAGACTAAGGAATGATTCTCTCAATCAAAATAAGGTTTGTTAGTAACTCCTGTGTTTAAGGATATCCTAAGAATTTCCTTCCCTCGAGTTCCTCTAGCAGTTTGGTTTCTGCTTTAAAGCAGTCTGCCTCTGAGATGTACATGTCTGGTGATTTTTTAGTAGTGGTAGAGACACAAAATTTCTCAAGAAAAGGAATATTCTGCTGCTACCATGGAAATATTGAGGTGAAGCAAAAGTTGGAGTGACTGAGGAGCTGGCTCGGGAGTAAGAACCTCAGTCATTTACCTGCAGGAAATTCTTCTAAAGGAAAAGGTTAGGATTGTTGACCCCAAGAGCTTGTCAGGAGGCTTCAGATTGTTCTGTTCATCTTCCTGTTCTGAGATGAAATCCTTCCCATGCTTAAGATGTGCCAGGAAGCTTCTTTGCTGAGGCAAAAGCAGTGATCTCTGCAGCCCTGGATGTCTGTGGGCAGCTGCACAACAAAACCAGGCCAGGTGGTTTCTGGTTTTCATGGCCAGAAACTTCAACTTCAGTTGATCTGAGTGCTCTCTCTCTGCCTGGTTCCTCTGGAGTGACACTGTGTTCTTCTTAATACTAAAAAAAATATGGATAATATTAGAAATAAAAGGCTGGAGCTTTCAGAAGTGGAGTAACTGCTGGAGCACACAGGGACGTGACAAGTAAGTTCAGCTGACTCCCTGAAAAAGTTCCTGGATAAACTTGAGAAATCAGATTTCCACTTCAGAAGTGGGAAGCATTTCTGTAACAACCTCCAATGGTTGCTTTTTAAAGGGTTTTTGGGATTTCCTAACTTAGAGGACTGGGTGAAAATACCTCACCACTCCCAGCTCTGTCTTGTGCACTGCTGGTTCTTGGCATCTGCTGTTTGTGATGTGTGAACCACACATCTCATGCTGATTTGATTTTCTTTTATTTAAAAGGTGTTCAAATTAGTTAATATTTTCTTCCCAAAGATGTGAGGCTTTAGATAACATGATATTTATTTGCTGAGGCTAATTCTGCATGAGCAGAAATTATACCACTTGGTATATAAAATTTTTGCTTCCCAATCCATCATCTTAATTTGCTCACACATTACTCACAGTAGGGTTTTATTTAGGGAAATAAATATCTCACACACATCTCATGCTAATTTTTATTTTATTTAATTTAATTTTTTTTTATTTTATTTTATTTATTTCATTTAAAGCATGTGTTCCAATTAATTAATAATTTCTTCCCAAAGACATGAGGCTTTCAAATAACATGATATTTATTTGCTGAGGCTAATTCTGCATGAGCAGAAATGCCACCACTTGCTGTATAAAATCCAGAGGATTTTATATAGGAATCTGTTATTTTTTTACATAGGAATCTGTTATTTTTTTATCTTTTATTTTATATTTTATATAGAGGAGTCTCTTTGCTTCCTAATCCATCACCTTAAATTGCTCACACATTACTCACAGTAGGGTTTTATTTAGGGAAATGATGTTTATTATTTCTCAGGGCCTGACTCTGGAGCTCAGGAGCTTTCCAAGAATTCCTGCTGTATTCCTGTGAAGGTCTCAGCTTCTCCCTGAAGTTGATTTTTTCTTTCCCAGCCACTGCAAGAGGTTGGTTGTGGCCATCTCCTTGTCCAGCCTTGCAGCTGGGCAGACTTGCATGTGAGCCACACATCTCATGCTAATTTTTATTTTATTTTATTTTATTTTATTTTATTTTATTTTATTTTATTTTATTTCATTTTATTTTATTTTATTTTATTTTATTTTATTTTATTTTATTTTATTTTATTTATTTTATTTTATTTTATTTAAAGCATCTGTTCCAATTAGTTAATGTTTTCTTCCCAAACACATGAGGCTTTCAAATAACATGATATTTATTTGCTGAGGCTAAATCTGCATGAGCAGAAATGCCACCACTTGCTGTATAAAATCCAGAGGATTTTATATAGGAATCTGTTATTTTTTTATATAGGAATCTGTTATTTTTTTATATAGGAATCTGTTATTTTTTTATCTTTTATTTTATATTTTATATAGAAGAGTCTGGTTGCTTCCTAATCCATCATCTTAAATTGCTCACACATTACTCACAGTAGGGTTTTATTTAGGGAAATGATGTTTATTATTTCTCAGGGCCTGACTCTGGAGCTCAGGAGCTTTCCAAGAATTCCTGCTGTATTCCTGTGAAGGTCTCAGCTTCTCCCTGAAGTTGATTTTTTCTTCCCCAGCCACTGCAAGAGGTTGGTTGTGGCCATCTCCTTGTCCAGCCTTGCAGCTGGGCAGACTTGCATGTGAGCCACACATCTCATGCTAATTTTTATTTTATTTTATTTTATTTTATTTTATTTTATTTTATTTTATTTCATTTTATTTATTTTATTTCATTTTATTTATTTTATTTCATTTAAAGCCTCTGTTCCAATTAGTTAATATTTTCTTCCCAAAGACATGAGGCTTTCAGATAACATGATATTTATTTGCTGAGGCTAAATCTGCATGAGCAGAAATGCCACCACTTGCTGTATAAAATCCAGAGGATTTTATATAGGAATCTGTTATTTTTTTATATAGGAATCTGTTATTTTTTATATTTTATTTTATATTTTATATAGAGGAGTCTCTTTGCTTCCTAATCCATCACCTTAAATTGCTCACACATTACTCACAGTAGGGTTTTATTTAGGGAAATGCTGTTTATTATTTCTCAGGGCCTGACTCTGGAGCTCAGGAGCTTTCCAAGAATTCCTGCTGTATTCCTGTGAAGGTCTCAGCTTCTCCCTGAAGTTGATTTTTTCTTTCCCAGCCACTGCAAGAGGTTGGTTGTGGCCATCTCCTTGTCCAGCCTTGCAGCTGGGCAGACTTGCATGTGAGCCACACATCTCATGCTAATTTTTATTTTATTTTATTTTATTTTATTTTATTTTATTTTATTTTATTTTATTTCATTTTATTTTATTTTATTTTATTTTATTTTATTTTATTTTATTTTATTTTATTTATTTTATTTTATTTTATTTAAAGCATCTGTTCCAATTAGTTAATGTTTTCTTCCCAAACACATGAGGCTTTCAAATAACATGATATTTATTTGCTGAGGCTAAATCTGCATGAGCAGAAATGCCACCACTTGCTGTATAAAATCCAGAGGATTTTATATAGGAATCTGTTATTTTTTTATATAGGAATCTGTTATTTTTTTATATAGGAATCTGTTATTTTTTTATCTTTTATTTTATATTTTATATAGAAGAGTCTGGTTGCTTCCTAATCCATCATCTTAAATTGCTCACACATTACTCACAGTAGGGTTTTATTTAGGGAAATGATGTTTATTATTTCTCAGGGCCTGACTCTGGAGCTCAGGAGCTTTCCAAGAATTCCTGCTGTATTCCTGTGAAGGTCTCAGCTTCTCCCTGAAGTTGATTTTTTCTTCCCCAGCCACTGCAAGAGGTTGGTTGTGGCCATCTCCTTGTCCAGCCTTGCAGCTGGGCAGACTTGCATGTGAGCCACACATCTCATGCTAATTTTTATTTGATTTTATTTTATTTTATTTTATTTTATTTTATTTTATTTTATTTTATTTTATTTATTTTATTTTATTTTATTTAAAGCATCTGTTCCAATTAGTTAATGTTTTCTTCCCAAAGACATGAGGCTTTCAGATAACATGATATTTATTTGCTGAGGCTAATTCTGCATGAGCAGAAATGCCACCACTTGCTGTATAAAATCCAGAGGATTTTATATAGGAATCTGTTATTTTTTTATATAGGAATCTGTTATTTTTTTATCTTTTATTTTATATTTTATATAGAGGAGTCTGGTTGCTTCCTAATCCATCATCTCAAATTGCTCACACATTACTCACAGTAGGTTTTTATTTAGGGAAATGCTGTTTATTATTTCTCAGGGCCTGACTCTGGAGCTCAGGAGCTTTCCAAGAATTCTTGCTGTATTCCTGTGAAGGTCTCAGCTTCTCCCTGAAGTTGATTTTTTCTTCCCCAGCCACTGCAAGAGGTTGGTTGTGGCCATCTCCTTGTCCAGCCTTGCAGCTGGGCAGACTTGCATGGGCAAGTTTGTGTCTAAAGGTGGATTTTAGGGGTTGTTTGTTTTCCTACAAACAATTTACCACAAATTCTTCGGCTCCCCTTGTGTTTCAAGAAGTAATATAAAAAAAAGACTTGAGTTTTCTTTCTGGGGGGTGTCTGGGTGCTTGGATTTGTGCAGCTGGTGGGTGGGAATGTCTTGCCATCCTTGGAAGTCTGGAAATTCTCCATTTTAGCAGATTAGAACTCAGTTGGGGTTGACATACAAATACCACCTGGCTGAAAATGGAACTGAGGAGAATATAAGCTTTATTTTGTGATGTTTATGCACCCCTGTGTAGATGACACAGGAATATTCTTGTAGCAGAACACTTGTCCCCTATCTTGGCATTGTGCATTCTTCCTGACCCTTCAGTAGTGGCAATAAAAGCATAAATTTGAGAGGTTTACTTAGGATTGAGCTGCAGGAGGGGTTTTGCTTCAACCAGTGCTGATGTTCTCTGTGCAACTCTTTTTACATTTTCCTTGGAAATGGAGTTACTGTGTTTATTTGAAGTGCTTTCAAAGAGACAAGGAACACAATGGACTAGAAGCCAGTAAATACACCATGCTGCTGCCCTTAGAAAAATATGCTTATCAGTTCTTTGTGTTGAAAAGCAAACATCATTTTCTCCTGGAAAAGCTGTCAGGCCCTGGCTCAGGCAGGAGCACTCTGTGCTGGGTTAGGAACTGGCTGGAGGGCCGGGCCCAGAGAGTGGTGCTGAACGGGGCTGCATCAAAATGGCGGCCGGTCACTAGTGGTGTCCCCCAGGGATCAGTGTTGGGCCCAGTGCTGTTTAATATCTTGAGTGAGGATTTAGAGGAGGGCATTGAGTCCATCAGCAGCAAATTCCCAGCTGACACTAAGCTGGGGGGAGTGTGGATCAGCTGGAAGGCAGGAGGGCTCTGCAGAGGGACCTGGAGAGACTGGAGAGTTGGGCTGATGCCAAGGGGATGAGGTTGAAGATTCCAAGGGCCGGGTCCTGCCCTTTGGCCACAAGAACCCCCTGGGGAGCTCCAGGCTGGGCAGAGAGTGGCAGAAAGGGAGCTGGGAGTCTGGATTGCCAGGAAGCTGAAGAGGAGGCAGCAGTGTGCCCAGGTGGCCAAGAAGGCCAATGGCATCCTGGGCTGGCTCAGGAACAGCGTGGCCAGCAGGTCCAGGGAAGGGATTCTGCCCCTGTGCTCAGCCCTGGGGAGGCCACAGCTTGAGTCCTGGGTCCAGTTCTGGGCCCCTCAGCTCAGCTCAGCTCAGCTCAGCTGAGGAAGGAGCTTGAGGTGCTGGAGCAGGTCCAGAGAAGAGCAAGGAGGCTGGGAAGGGATCCAGCAGAATTCCTGGGAGGAAGGGCTGAGGGAGCTGGGGGTGTTGAGGCTGGAGAAGAGGAGGCTCAGGGGAGACCTCCTCACTCTCTCCAACTCCCTGAAAGGAGGTTGGAGCCAGGGGGG
This sequence comes from Heliangelus exortis, assembly GCF_036169615.1. Classification (NCBI taxonomy): domain Eukaryota; kingdom Metazoa; phylum Chordata; class Aves; order Apodiformes; family Trochilidae; genus Heliangelus; species Heliangelus exortis. Next base: position 1,151,044 of record NC_092454.1, read on the forward strand.
GGTTGGGCTCTTTTCCCAGGCAACTCTCAGCAAGACAAGAGGGCACAAGAGCTCTCAAGTTGTGCCAGGGGAGGTTTAGGTTGGCCATGAGAAAGAATTTCTTTCCCCAGAGGGTGATCAGACCTTGGAATGGGCTGCCCAGGGAAGGGGTGGATTCTCCAGCCCTGGAGATATTTCCAAAGAGCCTGGATGTGGCACTCAGTGCCATGGGCTGGGAACCACGGGGGGAGTGGAGCAAGGCTTGGACTTGAGGAGCTCTGAGCTCCCTTCCAACCCAGCCCATTCTGGGATTATATGATCAGAGAGCCTCCAGGTTAAACGTGCTGTCTGGTGAAAAGTGACTTCTTAGGTTAAAGGATTTGAAAGGCCTGGAAATAACACTGCTGTGTTTCAGAACCATTTTGATGTCTGAGAAATACAGCCCTGGAAAGGCAGTGAGCTGAAATTCTTCTGGAAGCAGAAAATACTCCTGAGAAGTGAAGAAGAGGAGGGAACAGGAATATTTCTGCCAGAGGAGAAAGGGGGTTTGGGTTGTGTTAATATTCAAGCAACATAAAAGCCCCCAGTGTGTCTGTGTCTGAAAATGGAAGTTCTGTAGGTGTGTTTCAGACTCCTGCCAGCTTAACCACCAGCTGGAAATCACCACCTGGAGCACAGAGGGAATTCCTGCTCTCTGGAAAGCTGAGGAGAGCTTTCTGGGCTTGAGGAGAGGTGTTGGTGGTTCCATGTTTCTGATTGCAGGTACTGGCAGCTCTTCCTCGGGAATAAATCTTGGCTGTGATTTTGGGGTGAAAAAGCCTTTTTCTGAGTATTAGAAGCTCACTTAGAAATTCCTCTGAATATCAGGCTCTTCCTGTTAAGGTGGGATCATCTTTTCCCACCCCCCTGTGCATCTGGAGGTGCTGGAGCTGGGTGAGGCTCTGTGCTAAGAGCTGATTTCTGTGGTTGAGGACTCAGTGCCCCAAAGGGGAAAGTGGAGGCATGGCTGTGATTAGAGAAGGAATAAAGTAGGAAAGTATTAAGATTATAATTACAGGACTTAGGAACTGAGCTGTTCTTAGTTTAAACTGTTTATCCTAATGACCATTTTCTAGTATGGAGCCTGGATAAAAAGTTGATGGTGGAACATCTAGCCCTTGAAGCTGTATTTTCAGGGTTTCACTTAATTCCCTTTCATTAATAGCATTAATCTAGCTGAATTTGCTCATGCTGCTTGGAGAAACCTCTCTTTTTATTTTCCTAAGATTAATTGATTTAGTTTTTAACCTCTCAAGTCCCATTAGTGGCCCAAAGGAACCTGTAAATATTTTTTCATGAACTTTGCTCTAGAAGTGTTTGCTAAACCAGATTTAGCCCCCATCTGGCAGATGACTCTGTAATATTACTGCTGTTTTGGTTTTTTTTTTCCAGTTTCAGTAGTTATTTTACCACTACTACTGATGCTGCAGCCCTGGGGACATGGACTTCAAAGCTTTAAATCCCACTTTGAACTTGATGTCACAAGATCAGGGAATGGGAAGCTTGTAGGATAAGGAAGGTTCTGATGGGAATGAAGTTTCATGGCATGAGGAAAGTTCATTGTCAGAATATTTTGTGGAAATTGAAGCAGGTGTGATTCCTGGCTACCTCTGGTTGCTGATTCTCTGCTCAGCAGAGATGCTTAATTATGTCTAAAAATGTCTAATATTAGATTTAACCATTTTCATCATCATTTGGGAAAAAATGGAGCCCTTCAGCAGTAGCCACCATGCAAAGCAGGTGTGAAAAGCAGTGATCAAAGCATCTGAAAGTATTTTTCTTGTGGACTGGGGCTACCTGGGTGGAACAAGGGGAGAAGAATAATCTGATTTATTTAGAAGCTTTGGATGAAAAGATCCTAGGACCTCAGTGCTGATGGGATGGTCATTTCTCTGGCTGGTTAAAGCTATAAATATTTAATCAAGGAATTCCCAAATGCTGATTTCTAAATGAGAGGAGGAATTAAGCCATGCTGCTGAGTAGCTAAGAATATTCATAATGCTCTTGATGAACCTTTGCCACCTGCAGCAAAAAAAAAAATAAATAAAGAGGCCTGAAATAGGAAAACTCTCCCTTTATTTAGGTTATGTTGAGGTGCCAAGGTAAATATGAAGTGTCCTTTTGTTGCTCCTTCCTATCAGCTGCATTCCTTTGGATTTGGTGGAGGAATTCCTCATTTTTCCTACCAGGAATTGACTCCAGGTGATCCTGGAGAAGCTGTAGCCCTTGTCTTACCCTGTGGATGAATCAAGTGGTTGGAAGGAGCACCCAATATAATAATCAGTGTGTAAGGATGAATTTGGGGTTCTGCTTGCCAGCAGAATGGTCTTGATAATAAAAACTGGGTGCAGAGAATTCACTTTATTGCTAGTTACTGGTTAAACTGGTGTTTTAGCTTGGGATTCCAGAGTTCCAGCTCAGGAATGAAGAATTTTGAAGCAAAACTGTGCCCTCTGCTTCACCCCAGGGGCCCTTCTGGAGCTGTGTGGAATCAAAACATGGAGGATTTGAAGGCTGAGGTTGAATTCAAAGCCCAAGAGATTGGTTTTGATCACAAAATTAGGAGCCTAGGGAAATCCCAATGTAACAGGATCCTTTGATGGAGTTTGGTATCCATGATTTTTGTGCAACTTTTGAGCTCCAACCTCCCAGCCAAGTAGAAAACTTCTGAGCTCTGAAATCCCAGGTAGTAACTTGGTTTTTTTCCCTTTGAATGAGTAGCAGTCAACTTTTTAAGAGCTTTTTTTAGCCAGATATGGCTATTGATGTCTTGCAAAATAGGGAATGTGGGTTTTGGGACAGTTTCATTGGGAAAATATTTTTCATGGGATATTTTTTCCTCGTGTCCATCTTGTGTGGGTATAATCACACATCTTCTCAGTCACACCTTTGTACCCTTGGGCAAAAAATAAAAAAAAGGGATTAATTGTTAGGAAAAATAGCAGACAAAATCCAAGAGCTGTTTTTTAAGGCTTGGAACTGTATGAACTCTTGGCTACAAACATATTTTTATGAAGTTTTGGAGATTTCATTTTGCCATCCCATGGTGAGGTTGAATCTTTTTGGAATGCGATTCACTCGCAGAATATTTTAACAAAAGAAAGGTGGACTTTGGAGCAGTTTGATCCTTCAAAAATGTGTGGAACCATTGCAGTTTGACTTTTTTTTGTTTCTTTAAGATGAATGACTGCAAAGTTGAGTTAAGCACAGCATTTAAAGGGAATATTTACCCCCCAAAAAAGCTCCTTCTCTTGCACATCGCTAGAAGAGGGCGAATCCAATATTTAATTTGTGTCACTTCCCTGTGTAAATTTTTGTTCATTCACTTTTTGCTTTTCTTTTCCAACAGGGCAAACCAGACTTAAACACAACTTTACCCATCAGACAAACTGCATCCATTTTCAAGCAACCTGTCACCAAAGTCACCAATCACCCCAGTAACAAAGTGAGGTCTGACCCCCAGCGAGTGACGGAGCAGCCCCGACAGGTAAGGAGCAACCTGGTACCATTCCTGCTGCTCAGGATCTGGTTTCATTCCTGCTGAAATAACCTGAAATTGGGCTGGTTTGCAGCTGAGGAGGATTCCTACCTTGAAGGTTACTGATGGGAGTTTGTGCAATACAGGGAGTTGGTACAAAAGTACAGAAATAACAGTCAGTTCCTACAGAGGTGGATTTTCATAGAATCATAGAATCATAGAATTAGCTGGGTTGGAAGGGACCTCAGAGATCATCAAGTCCAACCCTTGACCCACCGGTGCGGTTGCCAGACCATGGCACTGAGTGCCACATCCAGGCTCTTTTTGAATGTCTCTAGGGATGGAGAATCCACCCCTTCCCTGGGCAGCCCATTCCATTGCCTGATCACCCTCTCCATAAAAAAATTCTTTCTGATATCCAGCCTAAATCTCCCCTGGCACAACTTAAGACTGTGTCCTCTTGTCTTGTTGAAAGTCGTCTGGGAAAAGAGACCAACCCCCCCCTGGCTCCAACCTCCTTTCAGGGAGTTGTAGAGAGTGATGAGGTCTCCCCTGAGCCTCCTCTTCTTCAGGCTGAACAGCCCCAGCTCTCTCAGCCTCTCTTCATAGGGCATGTGCTTGAGTCCCTTCACCAGCCTGGTTGCCCTCCTTTGGACCTGTTCCAGGACCTCGATATCCTTCCTGAGCTGAGGGGCCCAGAAGTGGACACAGGACTCAAGCTGTGGCCTCCCCAGGGCTGAGCACAGGGGCAGAATCCCTTCCCTGGACCTGCTGGCCACGCTGTTCCTGAGCCAGCCCAGGATGCCATTGGCCTTCTTGGCCACCTGGGCACACTGCTGCCTCCTCTTCAGCTTCCTGGCAATCCAGACTCCCAGCTCCCTTTCTGCCACTCTCTGCCCAGCCTGGAGCTCCCCAGGGGGTTCTTGTGGCCAAAGGGCAGGACCCGGCCCTTGGAATCTTCAACCTCATCCCCTTGGCATCAGCCCAACTCTCCAGTCTCTCCAGGTCCCTCTGCAGAGCCCTCCTGCCTTCCAGCTGATCCACACTCCCCCCAGCTTAGTGTCAGCTGGGAATTTGCTGCTGATGGACTCAATGCCCTCCTCTAAATCCTCACTCAAGATATTAAACAGCACTGGGCCCAACACTGATCCCTGGGGGACACCACTAGTGCCCGGCCGCCATTTTGATGCAGCCCCGTTCAGCACCACTCTCTGGGCCCGGCCCTCCAGCCAGTTCCTAACCCAGCACAGAGTGCTCCTGCCTGAGCCAGGGCCTGACAGCTTTTCCAGGAGAATCCTCTGGGAGACGGTGGCAAAGGCCTTGCTGAAGTCCAGGTAGAGCACATCCACAGCCTTCCCCTCATCCCCCAGGCAGTCACCCGCTGATAAAAGGAGCTCAGGTTGGTCAGACAGGACCTGCCCTTCCTAACCCCGTGCTGGCTGGGTCTGATCCCTTGTCCATCCTGCAGGAGCTGGGTGATTGCCCCCAGGATGAGCTGTTCCATAACCCTGCCAGGCACTGAGGTCAGGCTGACAGGCCTGGAGTTTCCTGGGTCCTCCTTCCAGCCCTTTTTGTGGATTGGCGTGACAATCATCCAAAACAAATTGGTGTTTAATTACCACATTCCTCTTGAAATTCAGAGAATATTCTGTATTCTGACAGCTGGACATCAAATACAGGAAAAGTTTCAGGTGCAGCTTCTTCGTGGAAGTTCCTGTAACAGACCCAGCTCTCTCTGTCTTGGATGTAAAAGACCTTGGTGCAAAATCCACAAAAAATATATTTTAAATCCCTTTTCCCATAAACACAAACCACAATAATGTAAACTCATCTGACAGGGATGGATAAGGGAGCTGAGTTCTCCCTTAGCTGCTTTTCTTCTAGCAGTGACAGGTTGCCTGTTGGCTCAATACTTTTTTGGGGTTGTTTCTTTGCAGGGAGGAGGGAGCTGAGCTGAATTTCTCTTGAAATTCAGAGAATATTCTGTATTCTGACAGCTGGACATCAAATACAGGAAAAGTTTCAGGTGCAGCTTCTTCGTGGAAGTTCCTGTAACAGACCCAGCTCTCTCTGTCTTGGATGTAAAAGACCTTGGTGCAAAATCCACAAAAAATATATTTTAAATCCCTTTTCCCATAAACACAAACCACAATAATGTAAACTCATCTGACAGGGATGGATAAGGGAGCTGACTTCTCCCTTAGCTGCTTTTCTTCTAGCAGTGACAGGTTGCCTGTTGGCTCAATACTTTTTTGGGGTTGTTTCTTTGCAGGGAGGAGGGAGCTGAGAAGGCACAAAAATCTTATTAGGGAAGAAATGATCAGGTAGATAACATAGTGCTTATTGCATTGAGGTGTTCAAGTCTGATTTGTATTTTTTGAGTTAGAGCATTACTGCCATCAACTTGAACCCCCTTTTTCTGTCTTAGGAGTGCAGGGATAAAAAGCAAAAGAAATTTTTGTTCCTATGTCACTAACTTACCATTTCCCCAGCAACTCAAGCTGTCTCTAACATTGCACTTTCAAACCTCTTTCTTGAGTGCTGTTTCTTGTAAGAAACAACATCAGGAATTTAGACTTTGCATCCTCTGAATTCAGGTGAGAAAGCACAAGAAGAGCTCTCAAGCCTTGAGATGGTTTTTAGCAAGATTTGAAGGGCTCAGCTCACTCTTGGTCCCATGAAGTTCAGCAGGGGCCACGGAAGTGTATCCCATTCAGCTCTAAAAGCTGGTGCATAATTGTCTGTTGATTCCCTTCACATTCCTTGGGTTTTCCTTTTGGAGCTTTTTCTGTGTCAGGAATTTTCTGCATGCAAAGCTTGGGGCACCTTTGTGACAAGAGAAACAGATGCCTGGCTGTTCCTTTCTTGGTGGATCCCAAACCCTCTTTCCTCCCCATTTTCTTTCTTCCCGAAGTTTTTCTTCAAGTACATAATGACTGAAACCTTCCACCTCTGTCTTTTGAGGATAACTACCCAGGAATCATAGAATCCTAGAATCCTAGGGGTTGGAAGGGACCTTGAAAGATCATCTAGTCCAACCCCCCCTGCCAGAGCAGGGCCACCTAGGAACGTGTCCAGGTGGGTTTTGAATGTCTCCAGTGAAGGAGACTCCACAACCCCCCTGGGCAGCCTGTTCCAGGGCTCTGTCACCCTTACAGTAAAAAAATGTTTTCTGATATTCAACTTGAACCTCCTATGCTCCAATTTACACCCATTACCCCTTGTCCTATCACTGGTCACCACTGAGAAAAGCCTAACTCCATCTCCCTGACACTCACCCCTTACATATTTGAAAACATTGATGAGGTCACCCCTCAGTCTCCTTTTCTCCAAACTAAAGAGACCCAGCTCCCTCAGCCTTTCCTCATAAGGGAGATGTTCCACTCCCTTAATCATCTCAGTAGCTCTGCGCTGGACTCTTTCAAGCACTTCCCTGTCCTTCTTGAACTGAGGGGCCCAGAACTGGACACAATACTCCAGGTGTGGCCTCACCAATGCAGAATAGAGGGGGAGGAGAACCTCTCTTGACCTACTAACCACCCCCTTTCTAATGCACCCCAGGGTGCCATTGGCCTTCTTGGCCACAAGGGCACATTGCTGGCTCATGGTCATCTTCTTCCTCCCAGGAATTCTGCTGGATCCCTTCCCAGCCTCCTTGCTCTTCTCTGGACCTGCTCCAGCACCTCAATCTCCTTCCTGAGCTGAGGGGCCCAGAACTGGACCCAGGACTCAAGCTGTGGCCTCCCCAGGGCTGAGCACAGGGGCAGAATCCCTTCCCTGGACCTGCTGGCCACGCTGTTCCTGAGCCAGCCCAGGATGCCATTGGCCTTCTTGGCCACCTGGGCACATTGCTGGCTCATGGGCATCTTCTTGTCTACCAGGACCCCCAGGTCTCTTTCACCTCCACTGCTCTCCAGCAGCTCAGCCCCCAACCTATACTGGGACATCGTGTTGTTCTTCCCCAAATGCAAAACTCTCCACTTCCCCTTGTTGAATTTCATCTTGTTCCTCCCTGCCCAACTCTCCAGCCTGGCTAAGTCTCTCTGAATGGCAGCACAGCCTTCTGGTGTGTCAGCCACTCCTCCCAGCTTAGTGTCATCAGCAAACTTGCTGAGGGGACATTCTAGACCCTCATCCAAGTCGTTGAGGAAGATATTGAACAACACCGGTCCCAGTACCGACCCCTGAGGGACTCCACTGGTCACACACCTCCAACCAGATTCTGCCCCATTGACTACAACTCTCTGACTTGCACAACAGGCTGTTTTCAAGCCTCTCCAAGGCTTGAAAGTTAAATCTTGGCCTTTAAGCATAGGAGCATAGGAGGTTCAAGTTGAATATCAGAAAAATTTTTTTACTGTAAGGGTGACAGAGCCCTGGAACAGGCTGCCCAGGGGGGTTGTGGAGTCTCCTTCACTGGAGACATTCAAAACCCCCCTGGACACTTTCCTAGGGGATGTACTCTAGGGGGCCCTGCTCTGGCAGGGGGGGTTGGACTAGATGATCTTTCAGGTCCCTTCCAACCCCTAGGATTCTAGGATTCTATGATTTAAGAAAGCTTCTAACAGGCTGAGCAGCAGTGTCTGTGGGGGTAGAGGCAGCAGCTGCAGCTGTAGGAGAAACACAGGCGATGCTGCCCGGCCTTGTCTGAGTTGTGGCCTTGTCTGAGTTGTGGCCTTGTCTGAGTTGTGGCCTTGTGTGAGGGGGGGTGAGAAGTGGCTGCTGAGGCAGGAGTGGGGGTGCTCTCTGTACCAGGGGCAGCTCTCACTCTCCAAACAGCAACTCTCAGCCTCTGAAAAGGCACTCTCAGTCTCATTCCTGTGCTTTTTGTGTTACTCCTCACCAATATATCAGAAAAATTAACAACACCCACCGGAAGATCGAGAAATGAAATGCTACTGAAATCAGCCCAAAATAAGATGGAATGGTATAATTCCCCAAATTAAAACTGGGAGTGTAATTACCAACCAAGTTTTTTATCTCTCTGTGAAACACCACTGCACCATGATATACATCACTATTGAGTTCTTAAGCAGCTCTTATGAAAGAAAACCCACATAGTAACACTCATTCCAGCTGCAAAAATACACATCACATACCCTAAATACCAAAGGTAAGGCATGATTGGTTTAATCTCCAACCCTGTGACATTTCCAAAGAACAAGGTCTGATTCCAGCTCAGCAAAGCCATTCTTCCACTGGAGTTGGAATTCAAACTATTGAGGTAAATTAGTCAGAATTTAAACTGGACTTGAGCCAATTAGCTCGGGCCCCACGTTGGGCACCAATAAATCTGTCAGGGTTTAACACTGGCCTGGCAATTAAACCAAGTGACAGATGCTCTCTATTAATCTCTCTCTCCTCCCTGATAAAGAAAGAAGGAATAAGGGAGAGAGACTGATGGGTTGGAAACTAAACTACACAACTTTAATGAAACAGGAATGATAAATAGGAAAAATTACTAAATATAGACAAATAGACAGGAAAATGGATCCCACGTTCCTCCCCCCTTCCCCCCAATAGCTCTCAGGTCACCCCCGAGGCTGCAGGGCAGCCCTGGGAAAGTCCAGGCTGGAATCCTGGGAGCAGTTGGGAGCTGGAGGCAGGAACACACAGATCCAGGTTGGAATGGATCAGGAGCACAGGCAGAGGAAGGGATGGAATCCTCCCAGGATGCCGGGTAAAGGGAGGGAAGCAGGAAAGGCAGGAAGGGCAGGCAGCTGGAAGCTGGAAGCATGGCTTGACTCTTGTGATCCTTCCAATTTATCCTGAGGATGAGGTGGATGGGATGGAATCCTCTGTTTGGTCAGTTCTGGCATCTGCCTTGTCCCTTCCTCCCCAAAGGAGGCTGCGGGTGGGACCTCTTTATCCCTTCTGGAGGGTAAAATGTTCCTCAGAGCTGAGCAGTGGCCTTGGCTCTGCACACCAGGCTCTGGCAGTAACTATAACCATGGAGTGTTACCAGTCCTAGAAGCACACACTGACTGAGAAACTTGCTGTTAATTTCAGCAAGTGCAGCTACTTACAAGAGACTGAGCTGAAAGCAGAAGTCCAAGACAGAAAATCACCTTTATCCTGCCCCAAACCAGGACACTGAGCTGTAGGAAGATCTTCAGGAACTGATCATCTGCTGTCTCAGCACTCTTTTTCAACCCCAGTCCTTTCCTCTTGCTTGCAACATCTTCAGAAGAGGACTTGGAACACTTCTTATTCTGTCTCCACAGTCTTCCTTTGGAAGAAATGCTCTCTTTACCTTGAATGTGGAATAGTTAATCCTAAGAGTTAATCCTAAGAGTTAATCCTAAGAGTTAATCTTAACCTTAGTGTGTCTTACTCTTGCTTTTCTCCAAGTTAGAACCCTCTCTTTTTTTGTCATGGTTCTGCAGAGGTGGGAGATTTGGGGAAGGGAGAGACTGGATTGTTACAGGGGTTTTTTTCAATAAAATTTCAGTGAGTTTTCAGTAAAAATTCCATTAAAAAGCCTAAAAAAGCCTAAAAAGTCTGGAGCCAAGCAATTTATTGCTAGCACTTACTGGAGAATCTTAAGCAACTTGACAGATTTTATAAATTCTAAACAATTTTCCAGTTTCTTTGCACCCAGATTTCCATCCTGGAATGATCAGTACTGCTTTGGTCTGAGCATTTCAGTCACTGCTCAGAAATGCAGCCCCATGCACACCTTGTTTGAACATTTGAGAGCCTAAAATTTCACAGGTAGGATTTTTGCTTCCTTGTCAAAAAGCAGCAATTCTTTTCTGATGCCATTTGGGGGGATAAAGTAGGGAAGTAGGGCTGAAATCTTTGGGAAACTTTGGAGAGCCTGCAAGTGGCACTTGAGATGGAGTCAGTGGACAAACACAGCCTTGCAAATGTATTGAAATTCTTTTTTATTTCTCTTTTTTCCTTACCTAAAGAATCCCTGCATGGATCACTCCTTTCTCTCATACCCAGCTGTGCAAACTTTCCTGTAACTATATCAGGGTTGGATATAGTGCTAAAACACTGACTGTACAGTCTATTTTTAGGTAAAAAATTATTCAGTTCCCACTTCCAGTGCTCTACCTCCCTTTTTCCTCCATCCTTGGCCCAAACCCAGGCTTCTTACACCTGTAGTTGAAGACAACCATCTCCTTCTCCTCTTCTATCTCCCTTTTCAAAAGACAGTCTGACCACAATTCCCTGCAAATTCTCTTTGGATGAAAATAAATGAGTGCTGGAGCTCCTCTGGGATTTTTTTTTCATCACTAAGAGTCAGAAGATGTGCTGCTTGGTGTTGGCAGCTGGTTCCTCTCTCCAGCCTGCTCCTTCATTGCAGCCAAGTGCCACAGGGTTGTCTAAGCCTTTTTTTTTTCAAGCATCTTGAAGCTTTCAAAGCCATTCTTCAAGGTTTTATAGATTCCTGATGATCAGGGAAAAGCCAAAAACATTCTGGAAGATCCTGGAAGTAGTGAAGTGTCAGAGGTTGAGCTCTCTGCACACATGTTCTGGCACTCATTAGGCTTCTCTTCACCACCTCTGAGTGGTTTTTGTTCAAAAAGCAGCACCAGGCAATCCACAGAGTTTTTTTAAGTTCTTCTTCTCTAAGAAAATGAGAGGAGAATCTATAGGTTCCTAAATATCAAATCTGACAGCTTCAAATGCAGTTTTCTTCCAAGTGCTTTAACATCTCTCTGGGAAGCATCAGCCTGCTCAGAACATTCTGACTCTCCAGGATTCCTGAGATAGGTTTTACTGCTTCTGGGAGCTTGAGGGGTTTTTCTCTCCCTGATAAAGCAGTGCAAGAAAAGGAATCCTGAAAGATTCCTAAGTGGACCTTGCAAGGAAGAGGAAAAAAAACCCCAAAAACCACAAACCCCTTGTTTTAGCCTCCTCTCCACTGTTAGATTTAGGAAGTTTTGGTGAGATAAGGTAAATTTTTGGTGAATTTCAGAGTAATGGCCTGGATTTTAAAAAGTCAGCCCTGCAGAATCTGAAACTGGCATTAGGGAGATAAAAAAGAATCAGGCAACCACATCTGTCATCTCCCTCCTAGAGGGTGGGGAGTGCTGTGTTAAGATCATAATTTTTTTCTTCCTATTGAGCAAAAAGGCCACGAGATGTAGCAGCACACTAAAGCTCCACTTGAGCAGCTGGGTTTGAGTATTCCTGAAGGAGAAGGGTGCAGGTGAAGCAGAGGAAATCCTGTAGCTTTTTGAAATTGTTATAGGCAGAAATTCTTCTACTTTAAAATTATTTACCTGCCCAGTGGTCTGCACCTAACTGGATCATACAATCCCAGTTAGCTTGGCTGGAAAAGACCTTCAGGATCCACTCCAACCTTAACCAAGACCTTAACTCAGCTCTGTCTCTAAAATAAATCAAATCCAGCTCAAATGGGTGCTGCAAATCAAACTTTCTGGTGGATCACTGCCCTTTGTACCTGTGTTCCCTTGGTGCCTCTGAGAGCCCCAGCTTTGTGCCCTCTGCAGAGCCCTCATCCCCCTCTTTGTGTCTTAAGAGTTTCTTGGGTCACACTCTTGACACTTAATGACTTTTTTTTAGGGTAAATATGAAGTTTGTTCTCTTATCCCCACTCCCCAGAGGTGATGCCTGAAGAGAGAGAGCTTTGAATCCTGAGGACTTGCTGGTGACTTGTTAATTCTGCTGTGAGTTGTGGTGGTGGTTGGAACACTGGAAACCAGGCAGGATAAAACTCATCTTTAGGGGAATCAGAGCACTGAATCTGCAAAACATTGGTCTCAGTATCTTCCTAATATATTTAGCTAAAAACATCAAGCAGAAATTCATTTTTGAGGAAGTCAGGGAGTCAGTTATTATTTGATCTGATCCCTCTAGTCCTCTGGCAGAGAACTACCTGTAAAAAACCCCTTAGGATAAATCTGAGAGTACTTACTTTTTAAAAGCACCTTAGGATAAACCTGATTTATTGACTTTTAACACCATTTCTCTGCAGGCCACAAGTAGTCTTTAAAATGGATTCCAAAGTCTCTTGCACTTAGTGTCCCAGATACTTGCAGTGGATTGGATTGTGATGGAGAACTGAGTAGGATTATATATGACAACCCAAATCTGACCAGATTCATTTCTTTGGCACGAGAGAGATGCAGTGTAAAAAGTCTAATTTAGAAGAAAAATTGCAGATGTCATTTTGGATCTGTCTTCTTGTGAAGAGGTCTTTACAAGGAAGACTTATTTAGCTCTTAGCTCTTAGCATTTTGTCAAAGAAATGGGATGTTGTTTCTTGGGCATCAACCTGGAAGCTGAAATAAGACAGGGTTGGAAAACTTCAACTTCTTGCTTTCTGTCTATTTGAGTTACCAAAAAGGGTTGGAAGGGACCCAAGGAGATTGTTAAATTCATCTCCCTTTTCCAGGCAACTAAACTTGAAATTTTGATTGGCAGAGCTGAGCAACTCATTGGGTATAAAAAGAAGTTTCCCACTTTTTAGGAGAAATTCTCTTTCCTTTTGAATTATCCCCCGGAGGCTTTGAAAAGACCTCTCTTTAATCACTATTTCTGCAGTGTCAGGCAGTGGAGAGGTTTCCCAAATGGTGACTCTCAGCATTCTGGTCTCCCTGAGCCTTAAAAACACATTTTCCTACATCAGAGAATTGCTGGCTGGAACAAGAGTAACTTTTAATCAGTTTGCACACCAGCTTAGTCCATCATTCTCTGCCAGCCACAGTATTTTCAATAATCCTAAAAATCAGGTGTAATTAGAGCTTCTTGGTCCTGTCTGACCAACCTGAGCTCCTTTTATCAGCGGGTGACTGCCTGGGGGATGAGGGGAAGGCTGTGGATGTGCTCTACCTGGACTTCAGCAAGGCCTTTGCCACCGTCTCCCAGAGGATTCTCCTGGAAAAGCTGTCAGGCCCTGGCTCAGGCAGGAGCACTCTGTGCTGGGTTAGGAACTGGCTGGAGGGCCGGGCCCAGAGAGTGGTGCTGAACGGGGCTGCATCAAAATGGCGGCCGGGCACTAGTGGTGTCCCCCAGGGATCAGTGTTGGGCCCAGTGCTGTTTAATATCTTGAGTGAGGATTTAGAGGAGGGCATTGAGTCCATCAGCAGCAAATTCCCAGCTGACACTAAGCTGGGGGGAGTGTGGATCAGCTGGAAGGCAGGAGGGCTCTGCAGAGGGACCTGGAGAGACTGGAGAGTTGGGCTGATGCCAAGGGGATGAGGTTGAAGATTCCAAGGGCCGGGTCCTGCCCTTTGGCCACAAGAACCCCCTGGGGAGCTCCAGGCTGGGCAGAGAGTGGCAGAAAGGGAGCTGGGAGTCTGGATTGCCAGGAAGCTGAAGAGGAGGCAGCAGTGTGCCCAGGTGGCCAAGAAGGCCAATGGCATCCTGGGCTGGCTGAGGAACAGCGTGGCCAGCAGGTCCAGGGAAGGGATTCTGCCCCTGTGCTCAGCCCTGGGGAGGCCACAGCTTGAGTCCTGGGTCCAGTTCTGGGCCCCTCAGTTCAGGAAGGATATCGAGGTCCTGGAACAGGTCCAAAGGAGGGCAACCAGGCTGGTGAAGGGACTCAAGCACAGGCCCTATGAAGAGAGGCTGAGAGAGCTGGGGGTGTTGAGGCTGGAGAAGAGGAGGCTCAGGGGAGACCTCATCACTCTCTCCAACTCCCTGAAAGGAGGTTGGAGCCAGGGGGGGGTTGGGCTCTTTTCCCAGGCAACTCTCAGCAAGACAAGAGGGCACAAGAGGTCTCAAGTTGTGCCAGGGGAGGTTTAGGTTGGCCATGAGAAAGAATTTCTTTCCCCAGAGGGTGCTCAGCCCTTGGAATGGGCTGCCCAGGGAAGGGGTGGATTCTCCAGCCCTGGAGATATTTCCAAAGAGCCTGGATGTGGCACTCAGTGCCATGGGCTGGGAACCACGGGGGGAGTGGAGCAAGGCTTGGACTTGAGGAGCTCTGAGGTCCCTTCCAACCCAGCCAATTCTATGGTTCTGTGCTTCTAAGTTCTAGGAGTATTTCCAGGTTTTAGCTTTTGCTTGGCAAGAGGTAACCTCAAGAAGTTCCTTAGGGCTGATGAAAAAACCCCTGAGGTTTATGTTTGTATGGTTTCTTAAGGCTAGGAAAAAAAAAAACCAAACCAAAAACCCAAGAGGGATTGGGCAAAGCTTCATTTAGTGTGATGGTCCAGAGAAGACCAAGGAGGCTCCTGGGTTGTTTGGAGTAGAGAACTGAAGAATCTAAAGGTGAACCCTTGAAATAGTGAAAAACATGAATAAATTCTGCAGACTTTCAAGTTGGGAAGCTCACCCAGTGAGAAAATACTGAATTTCTAGGATTTTACTTTGATTTTATTCATTTTTTTTAATCCTAATGCACACTTGAGAGTTTGGCTGCTGAGCTGCTGGTTTTGTCTTTGTAAGGAAGGTTTTCTCCAGCTTTCTGGACAGTTTCAAGGCACTGCCCCTTCATCCATGGAGCTCTGAGGACTGCTACAAACCATCTAAAATGCTCTTTTGGGGTGGAGGCTTTGCATAGGGGTGGACTAAAAATAGTGGACTAAAAAATTCCCATTTAACCAATCCAAGAGTTGTCCTGCTCCTCAGCTGACAACATAGCTCAAACCTGGGTTGAATAATAATAAATACCAGTTAATAAATACCAATAAAAATAAATACCAGTTAGGAGTGAGGAGTCCCTTTCCAGCAAGCATTTGAAGTCGTTCAAATAAAATAAAAATCAAATAGCAACCAGTCTTTTGCATTTAGAAAAGTGCTTTTTTCTTTGCATAATTCCATGTTTTATTTGCAGTCAGTAGGAAATTCTTAATGCTGGGGTAGAGGTGGTTTGGTGTACTTTTTTTCTTTGCCTTTATTACCTCTGTAATTAAAAAAAAAATATGTTTTTTTTTTTTCTGCCTCAGCAGTGTCCTGAGCAGCAGAGGTTCCCCAGAAAATCCCAGAGGATGCTCCAGTTGTTTCACTTCCAGTTTTATGACAGGATGGGGCATTTGGAAGCCCTACCTTAAACTCAGCTTTTTGGACACCCACCCACCACCATTTCCTAGGAATGGGAATTACTGCTGCTTTAGTTTTTGCCTCACATTTCACAGCCATGAAAATAATCAGACTTTTTTTTATTTTTCCCTTAATCAAACCTTTCCTTAATGCTCTTTCCACAGGGAATTGCATAGCTGCATTCTTCCTTACCTCCTTATTAAGATTATTTGTTAAATATTGCTTCCCATGGAATGGAAATCACCTTTTCAAGTATTTTTCATCACTGTCTTGTGTAAGAAAAAAAGCTGATTTTAAGGAATGGCTGTGGCCAATCTCCAGGATGAGTCAGGGAAATCTGTGCCGTGGTTTCTGTGAGAAATGGAAACATGTTCAATAAAACAAAATAAATGTGGATTTATTCTGTATTTCTTCCAAAACTGGAAAGATTTTTATTTCCAGATGTTTGGCTCTTTGGAGCACGAATGCTTTTGATTTCCTTGAGCTGATTTAGGTGGTTTTTTTAATTCTTCCTAATGATCAATCTTGTTTTCTCTTTCTCAGCTTTTCTGGGAGAAGAGGCTACAAGGCCTGAGTGCATCTGATGTCAGTGAACAAATCATAAAATCCATGGAGCTACCTAAAGGTCTTCAGGTATTGTGTCTTCATTTTTGCAGTAAAATCCTCCCAAATCAGGGAATTCTGGGTGCTCTTAACAGATTTTCAGTTTCTGGTCAGATGAAATAAATGTAAATATTCTTGCTGGCAAAATCCCTGCATTCTCCAAAACAAAAAAAAAAAGTTGTTTTTTAATTCACTTGTGTCCTTGATAAAAACCCCACCTCAGAACTCCATTTTTTCTTGCTGAAAGTTGATCCAAAATCCCTCCAAGCCATAATTCAGAATTAATAATTTGTGCCTTAACTTGGGAGGGTTTTTTTGGGAACTGGAGTGTTGGGAAAACTCCAGTGTTTGGTTTTCCAGAATAAATTTAAAACTTTGGAGCATTGAAGCTGGTGAGCTCCAAGCCATAATTCAGAATTAATAATTTGTGCCTTAACTTGGGAAGGGTTTTTTTTGGGAACTGGTGTGTTGGGAAAACTCCAGTGTTTGGTTTTCCAGAATAAATTTAAAACTTTGGAGCATTGAAGCTGGTGAGCTCCAAGCCATAATTCAGAATTAATAATTTGTGCCTTAACTTGGGAGGGTTTTTTTGGGAACTGGAGTGTTGGGGAAAACTCCAGTGTTTAGTTTTCCAGAATAAATTTAAAACTTTGGAGCATTGAAGCTGGTGAGCTCCAAGCCATAATTCAGAATTAATAATTTATGCCTTAACTTGGGAGGGTTTTTTTGGGAACTGGAGTGTTGGGAAAACTCCAGTGTTTGGTTTTCCAGAATAAATTTAAAACTTTGGAGCATTGAAGCTGGTGAGCTCCAAGCCATAATTCAGAATTAATAATTTGTGCCTTAACTTAGGAGGGTTTTTTTGGGAACTGGAGTGTTGGGAAAACTTCAGTGTTTGGTTTTCCAGAATAAATTTAAAACTTTGGAGCATTGAAGCTGGTGAGCTCCAAGCCATAATTCAGAATTAATAATTTATGCCTTAACTTGGGGGGGGTTTTTTGGGAACTGGAGTGTTGGGAAAACTCCAGTGTTTGGTTTTCCAGAATAAATTTAAAACTTTGGAGCATTGAAGCTGGTGAGCTCCAAGCCATAACTCAGAATTAATAATTTGTGCCTTAACTTGGGGGGGGTTTTTTGGGAACTGGAGTGTTGGGAAAACTCCAGTGTTTGGTTTTCCAGAATAAATTTAAAACTTTGGAGCATTGAAGCTGGTGAGCTCCAAGCCATAATTCAGAATTAATAATTTGTGCCTTAACTTAGGAGGGTTTTTTGGGAACTGGAGTGTTGGGAAAACTCCAGTGTTTAGTTTTCCAGAATAAATTTAAAACTTGGAGCATTGAAGCTGGTGAGCTCCAAGCCATAATTCAGAATTAATAATTTATGCCTTAACTTGGGAGGGTTTTTTTTGGGAACTGGAGTGTTGGGAAAACTCCAGTGTTTGGTTTTCCAGAATAAATTTAAAACTTTGGAGCATTGAAGCTGGTGAGCTCCAAGCCATAATTCAGAATTAATAATTTGTGCCTTAACTTGGGAAGGGTTTTTTTGGGAACTGGAGTGTTGGGAAAACTCCAGTGTTTGGTTTTCCAGAATAAATTTAAAACTTTGGAGCATTGAAGCTGGTGAGCTCCAAGCCATAATTCAGAATTAATAATTTGTGCCTTAACTTGGGAGGGTTTTTTTTTGGGAACTGGAGTGTTGGGAAAACTCCAGTGTTTGGTTTTCCAGAATAAATTTAAAACTTTGGAGCATTGAAGCTGGTGAGCTCCAAGCCATAATTCAGAATTAATAATTTGTGCCTTAACTTGGGAGGGTTTTTTTTGGGAACTGGAGTGTTGGGAAAACTCCAGTGTTTGGTTTTCCAGAATAAATTTAAAACTTTGGAGCATTGAAGCTGGTGAGCTCCAAGCCATAATTCAGAATTAATAATTTGTGCCTTAACTTAGGAGGGTTTTTTGGGAACTGGAGTGTTGGGAAAACTCCAGTGTTTAGTTTTCCAGAATAAATTTAAAACTTTGGAGCATTGAAGCTGGTGAGCTCCAAGCCATAATTCAGAATTAATAATTTGTGCCTTAACTTAGGAGGGTTTTTTGGGAACTGGAGTGTTGGGAAAACTTCAGTGTTTGGTTTTCCAGAATAAATTTAAAACTTTGGAGCATTGAAGCTGGTGAGCTCCAAGCCATAATTCAGAATTAATAATTTCTGCCTTAACTTGGAGGGTTTTTTGGGAACTGGAGTGTTGGGAAAACTCCAGTGTTTGGTTTTCCAGAATAAATTTAAAACTTTGGAGCATTGAAGCTGGTGAGCTCCAAGCCATAATTCAGAATTAATAATTTGTGCCTTAACTTGGGAGGGTTTTTTTGGGAACTGGAGTGTTGGGAAAACTCCAGTGTTTGGTTTTCCAGAATAAATTTAAAACTTTGGAGCACTAAAGCTGGTGAGGGTTAACTCCAGGAAGCTGCAAAGAAACTATTGGAATATATACCTGACCAATTTGGGATTTAATTGCTGGAAACAACCAGTTTGACCAATTCAGCTGCTTTTTGAGCACTGAGATGACAAAGCCAGCTGGAAGAAGTTGCTTTTAGGTGCTCAGATTCTGCTGGGAACTCTTTTTTGCAGGAGTTGGCCCTGGGAACAATGATGACACCCTCTTGTCAGCTGTTGCCAGTGCCCTGCACACCAGTTCTGCACCCATCACAGGGCAGCTCTCTGCAGCTGTGGAGAAGAACCCAGCAGTCTGGCTCAACACATCTCAGCCCCTCTGCAAAGCTTTCATAGTCACAGATGATGACATCAGGTAAGTTCTCTGAAGCCTTGGAGAAAAAAAAAAGGATTAAAAGCAAGTGGAATTCAAGGAGATTCCTTGCTGGAGAGAGCAGAAGCAAAATGTGCTTCTTCTACCTGCTGATTGGTTCTGTAACTTGAAAAAAAAAATTTGATTTTATATTTCCTTCTCTTCCCTTTTTCCTCTCTTCCCTTTTTTCCCTTCCCTTTTTCACTTCCCTTTTTCCTTTCCTTTCCTTTTTCCTTTCCTTTCCTTTCCTTTCCTTCCCTTTTCCCTTTCCTTTTTCCTTTCCTTTTTCCCTTTCATTTTTCCTTTCCTTTCTTTTTCCTCTCTTTTTTCCTCTCCTTTTCCTCTCCTTTTTCCTTTCCTTTCCTTTCCTTTCCTTTCCTTTCCTTTCCTTTCCTTTCTCTTTCCTTTCCTTTCCTTTCCTTTCCTTTCCTTCCTTTCCTTTCCTTTCCTTTCCCTTTCCTTTCCTTTCCTTTCCTTCCTTTCCTTTCCTTTCCTTTCCTTTCCTTCCTTTCCTTCCTTCCCTTCCCTTCCCTTCCCTCCTTCCCTTCCCTTCCTTCCCTTCCCTTCCCTTCCTTCCTTCCCTTCCCTTCCCTTCCCTTCCCTTACCTTCCCTTCCCTTCCTTCCCTTTTTCCTTTCCTTTCCTATTCCTTTCCTTCCCTTCCCTTTTTCCTTCCCTTCCTTTTTCTCTTCCTTTCCTTTCCTTTCCTTTCCTTTCCTTTCCTTTCCTTTCCTTTCCTTTCCTTTCCTTTCCTTTCCTTTCCTTTCCTTTCCTTTCCTTTCCTTTCTTTCCTTTCCTTTCCTTTCCTTTCCTTTCCTTTCCTTTCCTTTCCTTTCCTTTCCTTTCCTTTCCTTTCCTTTCCTTTCCTTTCCTTCCTTTCCTTCCTTCCCTTCCCTTCCCTTTCCCTTCCCTTCCTTCCCTTCCTCCTTCCCTTCCCTTCCCTCCTTCCCTTCCCTTCCCTTCCCTTCCCTTCCTTCCCTTCCCTTCCCTTCCCTTCCTTCCTTCCCTTCCCTTCCCTTCCCTTCCCTTCCCTTCCCTTTTTCCTTTCCTTTCCTATTTCCTTTCCTTCCTTCCCTTTTTCCTTCCCTTCCCTTTTTCCTTCCCTA
>NC_092454.1:1392266-1465966 GCF_036169615.1 Heliangelus exortis
TCTAATTCTTTCTTCTGCTCTTGCCTCCCCCAAACATGGTGGAATTTATTTATTGATAAACTCAGTTTCTTTGCATCAAGTGGATTTTATGTGGGTTTTTTTTTAGGGGAAATAATTAGAAACTAAACTATAATTAAAAAAACACTTATGATAATAAAGAGAGGGGAACTGGTGCCTCAGAGGATGATTTAGGAAAGGAGTTTAGGGAGAGAGGAATGGTTTGGAAAATTATTTGGAAAATCCCCTCCCTGTTTCTGTAGGAAAGAAAAGTAATTCCCAGGTTTCCCAATTTAATTCTTGTTCTCCAGAAAGGTTGGGATGAGATTTTGGGCATGGAAAAGCCTCCCATCTCCTGCCTCCTAAGCTGGAAATCTACCTGATAATTTCTAAGTAAAGGAATTAAAAAGAAAGACCAAAAATCCCAGAAAAAATGAGAAAAGGGAAGGGCAGAGAAAGCCCAGGCAGCTCCTGCTTCTCATTTCCATGTTTTTTCCTGGTTTTAAGGAGAGGGTTTCTTCCTCAGCTTTTTCCAGGGAGGGAGAGGAGGGAGGGAGAGGAGGGAGGGAGAGGAGGGAGGGAGAGGAGGGAGGGAGAGGAGGGAGGGAGAGGAGGGAGGGGAAGGAGGGAGGGGAAGGAGGGAGGGGAAGGAGGGAGAGGAAGGAGGGAGAGGAAGGAGGGAGAGGAAAGAGGGAGAGGAAGGAGGGAGAGGAAGGAGGGAGAGGAAGGAGGGAGAGGAAGAAGGGAGAGGAGGGAGGGAGAGGAGGGAGGGAGAGGAGGGAGGGAGAGGAGGGAGGGAGAGGAGGGAGGGAGAGGAGGGAGGGAGAGGAAGGAGGGAGGGGAAGGAGGGAGGGGAAGGAGGGAGGGGAAGGAGGGAGGGGAAGGAGGGAGGGGAAGGAGGGAGGGGAAGGAGGGAGGGGAAGGAGGGAGGGGAAGGAGGGAGGGGAAGGAGGGAGGGGAAGGAGGGAGGGGAAGGAGGGAGGGGAAGGAGGGAGGGGAAGGAGGGAGAGGAAGGAGGGAGAGGAAGGAGGGAGGGGAAGGAGGGAGGGGAAGGAGGGAGGGGAAGGAGGGAGGGGAAGGAGGGAGGGGAAGGAGGGAGGGGAAGGAGGGAGGGGAAGGAGGGAGAGGAAGGAGGGAGGGGAAGGAGGGAGGGGAAGGAGGGAGGGGAAGGAGGGAGGGGAAGGAGGGAGGGGAAGGAGGGAGGGGAAGGAGGGAGGGGAAGGAGGGAGGGGAAGGAGGGAGGGGAAGGAGGGAGGGGAAGGAGGGAGAGGAAGGAGGGAGAGAAAGGAGGGAGAGAAAGGAGGGAGAGAAAGGAGGGAAAGAAAGGAGGGAAAGAAAGGAGGGAAAGAAAGAAGTTTAAAAAAGGGTTTATTTGACCCTTTAAAAGCTCAGAGGAGCCTTCAACATGTTTCTCTTGACACCTCTTCCAGCTGAATGTCCCCAGAAAGGGATGACAAGTATTGATGAGTAAGGATATTAATGGGATTTTTCCTGATTAATTCCAAAGAAATTCCTTACTGGGAGGGTGCTGAGCCCCAGGTTGCCCAGAAAAGCTGTGGCTGCCTCATCCCTGGGTCTCAGCTCAGCTTGGATGGGGTTGGTGGGAGATGTCCCTGCTTTAAGGTCCCTTTCAACCCAAACCATCCCATGATTTTAGTTCAAAACTTCACCACCAGCCAGCACAGGCTCTGCTGGGACCTTTCCTGCCCCAAAAATCAAAGCAGAAGGGTTTTTTTTTTTTCTTGCTGCCAGCCCAACCACTTCATTTGTATTTCTAGCTGCCTTCCCCACCATCTGTGCAAGCTTCACCCCCCCCTTCATCTCATAGGAATTGGTGTGGCATTGTTTGAGCTGATTAAAAAGGCAGAAAAAAAAAAAATAATCACTTAAAAAGGGAAATTGAAGAGTTTACAATGCTGTCCTGGAGCTCCTTAGGATTTTCTTTTCATTTTCTTCTCATTTCAGTTTAATCCACTGCCAAGCAGAATAAAAAAATTAAAAATAAAAGGGAGGTGGGGAGGGAAATCTCCTGCCTGTCACCAGCTGGGAGCAGCAAGGAAGTCCCCAGGGTCCCTTCAGAGGATCCTGCAACCAGCTTAAAGCTCAGCACAGCAGGAAAAAAACCTCTTCCCTTTGGATGGTGAGGCCTGGAAACATCCCCCAAGTGCACAAAGGTTCAGCTTGAAAGGAAACAAAAGAGAGAGAAAACAAAAGACAGGGAAAATATCCCCATGGTGAAGGGGAGAAAGGGTGGTGGGGAAAAAAAAGGGTGATGGGGGAAAAAGGGTGATGGGGGAAAAAAAGGGTGATGGGGGAAAAAAAGGGTGATGGGGGAAAAAAGGGTGATGGGGGAAAAAAGGTTCATGGGAAAAAAAGGGGTGGAGGGGAAAAAAAAAGGTTATGGGGAAAGAAAAGGTTGATGGGGAAAAAAAGGGTGATGGGGGAAAAAAAAGGGTGATGGGGAAAAAAAAGGGTGATGGGGAAAAAAAAGGGTGATGGGGAAAAAAAAGGGTGATGGGGGAAAAAGGATGATGGGGGAAAAAAGGTTATGGGGAAAGAAAAGGTTGATGGGGAAAAAAAAGGGTGATGGGGGAAAAAAAGGGTGATGGGGGAAAAAAGGGTGATGGGGAAAAAAGGGTGATGGGGGAAAAAAAGGGTGATGGGGAAAAAAGTTCATGGGGAAAACAGGTTCATGGGGAAAAAAAAAAGGTTGATGGGGAAAAAAAAGGGTGGTGGGGAAAAAAAAGGGAGATGGGGGGAAAAAAGGGTGATGGGGGAAAAAAGGGTGATGGGGGAAAAAAAGGGTGATGGGGAAAAAAGGGTGATGGGGAAAAAAGGGTGATGGGGGAAAAAAAGGGTGATGGGGAAAAAAAAGGTTGATGGGGAAAAAAGGGTGATGGGGAAAAAAGTTCATGGGGAAAAAAGGTTCATGGGGAAAAGAAAGGTTGATGGGGAAAAAAAGGGTGATGAAGGAAAAAAAAGGGTGATGGGGGAAAAAGGGTGATGGGGAAAAAAAGTTTGATGAGGAAAAAGGGTGATGGGGGAAAAAAAGGGTGATGGGGAAAAAAGGTTCATGGGGAAAAAGGAACATGGGAAAAAAAGGATGATAGGGAAAAAAGTTCATGGGGAAAAAAGGTTCATGGGGAAAAGAAAGGTTGATGGAAAATGAGGTTGATGGGGGAAAAAAAGGATGATGGGGAAAAAAAGTTCATGGGGAAAAAAGGTTCATGGGGAAAAAGGAACATGGGGAAAAAAGGATGATGGGAAAAAAAGGTTGATGGGGAAAAAAGGTTCATTGGGAAAAAAGATGATGGGGAAAAAAAGATGATGGGGAAAAAAAGATGATGGGGAAAAAAAGATGATGGGGAAAAAAAGATGATGGGGAAAAAAAGATGATGGGGAAAAAAAGGGTCATTGGGAAAAAGGATGATGGGGAAAAAGGATGATGGGGAAAAAGGATGATGGGGAAAAAGGATCATGGGGAAAAAGGATCATGGGGAAAAAGGATCATGGGGAAAAAGGATGATGGGGAAAAAAGGTTCATGGGGAAAAAAGGTTCATGGGGAAAAAGGAACATGGGGAAAAAAGGATGGGGAAAAGAAAGGTTGATGGAAAATAAGGTTGATTGGGAAAAAAGGATCATGGGGAAAAAAGGATCATGGGGAAAAAAGGTTCATGGGGAAAAAAAGGTTCATGGGGAAAAAAGGTTCATGGGGAAAAAAGGTTCATGGGGAAAAAAGGTTCATGGGGAAAAAGGAACATGGGAAAAAAAGGATGATGGGAAAAAAAGGTTGATGGGGAAAAAAGGTTGATGGGGAAAAAAGGTTCATTGGGAAAAAAGATGATGGGGAAAAAAAGATGATGGGGAAAAAAAGGGTCATTGGGAAAAAAGATGATGGGGAAAAAGGATCATGGGGAAAAAGGATCATGGGGAAAAAGGATCATGGGGAAAAAGGTTCATGGGGAAAAAGGTTCATGGGGAAAAAGGTTCATGGGGAAAAAGGTTCATGGGGAAAAAGGTTCATGGGGAAAAAGGATCATGGGGAGAAAGGATGATGGGGAAAAAGGATCATGGGGAAAAAGGATCATGGGGAAAAAGGATCATGGGGAAAAAGGATCATGGGGAAAAAGGATCATGGGGAAAAAAGGTTCATGGGGAGAAAGGATGATGGGGAAAAAAAAAGGTTGGTGGGAAAAGAAAAGGTTGATGGGGAAGAGGTTGATGGGGAAGAGGTTGATGGGGAAAAAGGATGATGGGGAAAAAAAAGGTTGATGGGGAAAAAGGATGATAGGGAGAAAAGGTGGATGAGGAAAAAAGTTCATGGGGAAAAAAGGTTCATGGGGAAAAGAAAGGTTGATGGGGAAAAAAAAGGTTGATAGAAAATGAGGTTGATGATGGAAAAAAAAGGATGATGGGGAAAAAAGTTCATGGGGAAAAAGGTTCATGGGGAAAAAAAAAGGTTGATGGGGAAAAAGGGTGATTGGGAAATAAAAGGGTGATGGGGGAAAAAAGGGTGATGGGGGAAAAAGGGTGATGGGGGAAAAAAGGGTGATTGGGAAATAAAAGGGTGATGGGGGAAAAAAGGGTGATGGGGGAAAAAGGGTGATGGGGGAAAAAGGGTGATGGGGGAAAAAGGGTGATGGGGGAAAAAAAGGGTGATGGGGGAAAAAAAGGGTGATGGGGGAAAAAAAGGGTGATGGGGGAAAAAAAGGGTGATGGGGAAAAAAAGGGTGGTGGGGGAAAAAAAGGTGATGGGGAAAAAAAGGGTGATGGGGAAAAAAAGGGTGATGGGGAAAAAAAGGGTGATGGGGAAAAAAAGGGTGATGGGGGAAAAAAGGGTGATGGGGGAAAAAAAGGGTGATGGGGGAAAAAGGGTCATGGGAAAAAAAGGGGTGATGGGGAAAAAAGGTTCATGGGGAAAAAAGGGGTGATGGGGAAAAAAAAAGGTTGATGGGGAAAAAGGATGATGGCGGAAAAAAGGTTATGGGGAAAAAAAGGGTGATGGGAGGGAAAAAAGGGTGATGGGAGAAAAAAGGGTGATGGGGAAAAAAAGGGTGATGGGAGAAAAAAAGGGTGATGGGGGAAAAAAGGGTGATGGGGGGAAAAAGGGTGATGGGGAAAAAAAAGGGTGATGGGGAAAAAAAAGGGTGATGGGGGAAAAAAAGGGTGATGGGGGAAAAAAAGGGTGATGGGGGAAAAAAGGGTGATGGGGGAAAAAGGGTGATGGGAAAAAAAAGGGTGATGGGGGAAAAAGGGTGATGGGGGAAAAAAGGGTGATGGGGAAAAAAAGGGTGATGGGGAAAAAAGGGTAATGGGGAAAAAAGGGTGATGGGGAAAAAAGGGTGATGGGGAAAAAAGTTCATGGGGAAAAAAGGTTGACGGGGAAAAGAAAGGTTGATGGAAAATGAGGTTGATGGGGGAAGAAAAGGTTGATGGGGAAAAAAAAGGGTGATGGGGGAAAAAAAGGGTGATGGGGGACAAAAAGGGTGATGGGGGACAAAAAGGGTGATGGGGGGAAAAAAGGGTGATGGGGGGAAAAAAGGGTGATGGGGGGAAAAAAGGGTGATGGGGGGAAAAAAGGGTGATGGGGGAAAAAAGGGTGATGGGGGAAAAAAAGGGTGATGGGGGAAAAAAAGGGTGATGGGGAAAAAAGTTCATGGGGAAAAATGGTTCATGGGGAAAAAAAAAAGGTTCATGGGGGAAAAAAAGGGTGATGGGGAAAAAAAAGGGTGATGGGGAAAAAAAAGGGTGATGGGGAAAAAAAAGGGTGATGGGGGAAAAAAAGGGTGATGGGGGAAAAAAAGGGTGATGGGGGAAAAAAAGGGTGATGGGGGAAAAAAAGGGTGATGGGGGAAAAAAAGGGTGATGGGGGAAAAAAAGGGTGATGGGGAAAAAAAGGTGATGGGGGAAAAAAGGGTGATGGGGGAAAAAAAGGGTGATGGGGAAAAAAAAGGGTGATGGGGAAAAAAAAGGGTGATGGGGGAAAAAAAGGGTGATGGGGGAAAAAAAGGGTGATGGGGGGAAAAAAGGGTGATGGGGGAAAAAAGGGTGATGGGGAAAAAAGTTCATGGGGAAAAAAGGGGTGATGGGGAAAAAAAGGGTGATGGGGAAAAAAAAGGGTGATGGGGGAAAAAAGGGTGATGGGGAAAAAAAGGGTGATGGGGGAAAAAAGGTTGATGGGGAAAAAAAGGGTGATGGGGGAAAAAAAGGGTGATGGGGGAAAAAAAGGGTGATGGGGGAAAAAAAGGGTGATGGGAGAAAAAAAGGGTGATGGGGGAAAAAAGGGTGATGGGGGGAAAAAGGGTGATGGGGAAAAAAAAGGGTGATGGGGAAAAAAAAGGGTGATGGGGAAAAAAAAGGGTGATGGGGGAAAAAAAGGGTGATGGGGGAAAAAAGGGTGATGGGGGAAAAAAGGGTGATGGGGGAAAAAGGGTGATGGGGGAAAAAGGGTGATGGGGAAAAAAAAGGGTGATGGGGAAAAAAAAGGGTGATGGGGGAAAAAAGGGTGATGGGGGAAAAAGTTCATGGGGAAAAAAAAAAGGTTGATGGGGAAAAAGGATGATGGGGGAAAAAAGGTTATGGGGAAATAAAAGGTTGATGGGGAAAAAAAGGGTGATGGGGAAAAAAAGGGTGATGGGGAAAAAAAGGGTGATGGGGAAAAAAAGGGTGATGGGGAAAAAAAGGGTGATGGGGAAAAAAAGGGTGATGGGGGAAAAAAAGGGTGATGGGGAAAAAAAAGGGTGATGGGGAAAAAAAAGGGTGATGGGGGAAAAAAGGGTGATGGGGGGAAAAAAGGGTGATGGGGGAAAAAAGGGTGATGGGGGGAAAAAGGGTGATGGGGGGAAAAAAGGGTGACGGGGGAAAAAAGGTTCATGGGAAAAAAAGGGTGATGGGGAAAAAAAAGGGTGATGGGGGAAAAAAAGGGTGATGGGGGAAAAAAGGTTCATGGGGAAAAAAGGGTGATGGGGAAAAAAAAGGGTGACGGGGAAAAAGGGTGATGGGGGAAAAAAAGGGAGATGGGGGAAAAAAAGGATGATGGGGAAAAAAGGTTCATGGGGAAAGAAAAAGGTTGATGGGGATTCCTGCCAGCTCTCACCATCCCAAAGATCTTTATTTTGAGATCTAATTGGGATCTGCACCTCATTTACACCTCGATCCCTTGGGAAATGTAACCTCATCATCACCTCTGGGGAGTGCAGAGCTCCAAAAGTGGGAACCCAAATCAATATCTGCTTTTTCAGCCTCAAAAACCACCCAGCAAACTCCTGCAGGCAATTTCCACCTCAGAACAAGGGGGGGAGGGAGCCCAGGTGGGGGGGATCCTAAGAGAAGATGATAAGGACAACCCCATGGATATGGGATTTTTTTTCTTCATTTATCTCCCAGCCAGATCCCTCCCTGAGCTGAAAGATTTCAAGGCTGAAAAGAGCACCAAGGGGAAAAAAGTCTCTGACCAGTCCCTCCCAGTTGCTACTGGAGTTGCTTGCAGGGAATAAAGAGAAAAAAAATTAAAAAAAAAAATCAAGAGAAGGGTTTTAAAGGAGATGCTGCACCAAAAAGGGGATGGAACAGGGAGAGGAGCTTCTAAGAGCTGCAAATTCCATGCTCAGACTTTCATTTAGGACCAAGAAGGAAAAACTGAGGGGAAAAACTTCCCCCTGTTCCCATTTTTCCTTGCTGGAAGGATTTCCATGGAGGGAACACCACAAACTGATGGCTCCAGGGGTGCTTATTCCTAAATTTTGGCTACCAGAGGGATCTGTGATCCCACCACCTCCTCCTGAGGGAAAAATGAGGGGAAAAACTTCCCCCTGTTCCCATTTTCCTTTGCTGGAAGGATTTCCATGGAGGGAACACCACAAACTGATGGCTCCAGGGGTGCTTATTCCTAAATTTTGGCTGCCAGAGGGATCTGTGATCCCATCACCTCCTTCTGAGGGAAAAATAGGGGAGAAAACTTGGCTCCAGTGAAGCTTATTCCTAAATTTTGGCTGCCAGAGGGATCTGTGATCCCATCACCTCCTCCTGAGGGAAAAATGAGGGGAAAACTTCCCCCTGTTCCCATTTTCTTCATTTATCTCCCAGCCTGATCCCTCCCTGACCTGAAAGATTTCAAGGCTGAAAAGAGCACCAAGGGGAAAAAAGTCTCTGACCAGTCCCTCCCAGTTGCTACTGGAGTTGCTTGCTGGGAATAAAGAGAAAAAAATTAAAAAAAAAATCAAGAGAAGGGTCTTAAAGGAGATGCTGCACCAAAAAGGGGATGGAACAGGGAGAGGAGCTTCCAAGAGCTGCAAATTCCATGCTCAGACTTTCATTTAGGACCAAGAAGGAAAAACTGAGGGGAAAAACTTCCCCCTCTTCCCATTTTCCTTTGCTGGAAGGATTTCCATGGGGGGAACACCACAAACTGATGGCTCCAGGGGTGCTTATTCCTAAATTTTGGCTACCAGAGGGATCTGTGGTCCCATCACCTCCTTCTGAAGGAAAAACAGGGGGGAAAACTTGGCTCCAGTGAAGCTTATTCCTAAATTTTGGCTGCCAGAGGGATCTGTGATCCCATCACCTCCTTCTGAGGGAAAAATAGGGGGGGAAACTTCCCCCTGTTCCCATTTCCCTTTGCTGGAAGGATTTCCATGGAGGAAACACCACAAACTGATGGCTCCAGGGGTGCTTATTCCTAAATTTTGGCTGCCAGAGGGATCAGTGATCCCATCACCTCCTCCTGAAGGAAAAATAGGGGGGAAAACTTGGCTCCAGTGAAGCTTATTCCTAAATTTTGGCTACCAGAGGGATCTGTGATCCCATCACCTCCTCCTGAGGGAAAAATAGGGGGGAAACTTCCCCCTGTTCCCATTTTCTTCATTTATCTCCCAGCCTGATCCCTCCCTGAGCTGAAAGATTTCAAGGCTGAAAAGAGCACCAAGGGGAAAAAAGTCTCTGACCAGTCCCTCCCAGTTGCAACTGGAGTTGCTTGCTGGGAATAAAGAGAAAAAAATTAAAAAAAATAAAAAGAGAAGGGTTTTAAAGGAGATGCTGCACCAAAAAGGGGATGGAACAGGGAGAGGAGCTTCCAAGAGCTGCAAATTCTATGCTCAGACTTTCATTTAGGACCAAGAAGGAAAAACTGAGGGAAAAACTTCCCCCTGTTCCCATTTTCCTTTGCTGGAAGGATTTCCATGGAGGGAACACCACAAACTGATGGCTCCAGGGGTGCTTATTCCTAAATTTTGGCTACCAAAGGGATCTGTGATCCCATCACCTCCTCCTGAGGGAAAAACAGGGGGGAAACTTCCCCCTGTTCCCATTTTCTTCATTTATCTCCCAGCCAGATCCATCCCTGAGCTGAAAGATTTCAAGGCTGAAAAGAGCACCAAGGGGAAAAAAGTCTCTGACCAGTCCCTCCCAGTTGCTACTGGAGTTGCTTCCAGGTAATAAAGAGAAAAAAAATTAAAAAAAAAAATCAAGAGAAGGGTTTTAAAGGAGATGGAACAGGGAGAGGAGCTTCCAAGAGCTGCAAAATCCATGCTCAGACTTCCATTTAAGACCAAGAAGGAAAAAATGAGGGGAAAAACTTCCCCCTCTTCCCATTTTCCTTTGCTGGAAGGATTTCCATGGAGGGAACACCACAAACTGATGGCTCCAGGGGTGCTTATTCCTAAATTTTGGCTACCAGAGGGATCTGTGATCCCATCACCTCCTTCTGAGGGAAAAATAGGGGGGAAAACTTCCCCCTGTTCCCATTTTCCTTTGCTGGAAGGATTTCCATGGAGGGAACACCACAAACTGATGGCTCCAGTGAAGCTTATTCCTAAATTTTTTCTGCCAGAGGGATCTGTGATCCCATCACCTCCTTCTGAGGGAAAAATGAGGGGAAAAAATTCCCCCTGTTCCCATTTTCCTTTGCTGGAAGGATTTCCATGGAGGGAACACCACAAACTGATGGCTCCAGGGGTGCTTATCCCTAAATTTTGGCTGCCAGAGGGATCTGTGATCCCATCTCCTCCTTCTGAGGGAAAAAGAGGGGGGAAAAGTTCCCTCTCTTCCCACTTTCCTTTGCTGGAAGGATTTCCATGGAGGGAACACCACAAACTGATGGCTCCAGGGGGGCTTATTCCTAAATTTTGGCTACAGGAGGGATCTATGATCCCATCCCCTCCTTCTGAAGGAAAAATAGGGGGGAAAACTTGGCTCCAGTGAAGCTTACTCCTAAATTTTGGCTACCAGAGGGATCTGTGATCCCATCCCCTCCTTCTGAGGGAAAAATGAGGGGAAAAACTTCCCCCTGTTCCCATTTTCCTTTGCTGGAAGGATTTCCATGGAGGGAACACCACAAACTGATGGCTCCAGGGGTGCTTATTCCTAAATTTTGGCTGCCAGAGGGATCTGTGATCCCATCACCTCCTTCTGAGGGAAAAATAGGGGGGAAACTTCCCCCTGTTCCCATTTTCTTCATTTATCTCCCAGCCTGATCCCTCCCATCACCTCCTCCTCTTATTTCCAGAGGATAAAACCACCCAAGAGCTACTAAAAAATTGCTTTTGGGGTTTTACTTGACTTTCAGGGACATTTCTAGGACAAATCCAACATCTGTGAAGTACCCAGAGGCCAAAATGCCTCCAAACTTTCTGATAACCTGGGCCATGCTGGATAAAGAAGAGGGAGGGAAGCATCAGAGCTGCTCAGTTGGGATTTTTTTTTTTTTTTTTTGTTAATAGCATTAATTACATCTCCAATTTTAGAGGTTTTTTGCATCTTACCAGGCTCTGAGATGATGAGCTGTGTGCTGGCCTGGGCATTCCCAGCTTCATTTTCAGCTACACACTGATAAAAACCTTCATCTGACTTTACCAAGCCCAAAATCCTTAAGTTGCTGCCACCCTGGAGAGAGAAAAAAAAAAAAAATCATAGAGAATTAATTAGAAAAACACCATCCAAAGTCAATGTGGATTATAAAAAATAAACCTTGCCAGAAACACTGTTTATTTTTATTAGAAGGGAAGCTTAAAGCTCCAAATGAGACTATTTAAATTTTATTTAAATGAGACTACTTTAAATTTTTTAATTTAAAATATTTAAAAGAATTTGAAAAGATTTAAAAGAAATTTGAAGGTTTAAAAAAAAAACTTTTAACTCTTTGAATAAATCCTGCCTGGAAGGTGAAGGTCTGAGGTCCTCCAGAAAATATTCCTGCTTCATTTAAAGCAAATTTAGGAAGAAGAAGGAATTAATTAAATGGGGAAAAAAATCTCTCAAGTGAGGGAAATGACTGAAATGGACTTTGCCTTCATTATAAAGTGAAATAATTTCCTAACACCCTCCCCACACAACCCTGAGCTCTCCTGTCCTTGGACACCTTCCTAATGATGGATTAAAAAAAAAAAAAACAAGGTGTAATTTGCTTTTTTTTGTGGCAGGGTGTGACAAGCACAGTAAAGAATTTTTTTTTTTGACAGGTAATTAAAAGGCACAATGAAAAAAAAAATATTATTTGTTACAAGGTAAAAAAAATCAGAAAACACAGAACCAAGCCACAGCTCTGAAAAAACCCAACCCATGGTGGCCTGGGGACAAATTCCAGAGGGATTTTCCATGGAAATATTTCAGCTCAGTTATAAGGGACCTTGTTTTGGACCCAGCAGAGATTTTTTTTGGCCATCCCACAGTGCCATTTCAACTAAAAATCCTGGACTGGGATGTCCCTTGAGGTAAGGTGGCCAAAAATTCCCTTTGGAAAGTTGGGATGAGGTGAAAAGGACCTTTCCTCATTTTTAATCCCCTGTCTCAGATTTGCAACTTCCTCAGGGAAGGAATTTATTCCTTTTGCTCCCCAACATCATGAATAGAAGGGAAATTAATAAAACTCAGAAGAAAACCCTGATGGGGTCACTTTTCCATGAAAAAAACTGGGAAGTGACCTCAACACACTTGACCCAAGACATCCCACTGGGAATTATTTCTATTATGAAGCAGCAGAAATTTTGTTTCCTATTGGAAAAGCTGCTCCTGGAGGGCAAAATTGGATTAAATATCAAAATATATGCTAGAAATGAGTAAAAAAAATTAAAATTAAATAAAGAAATTAAGAACTAAGAGCCAGAAAATTACCACTATCTGGAAATAGTCACTGGGAATGACCACTTCTCCATTCTTGATCCATTCCACTGTAGGAACAGGTTTTCCAGCCACAGCACATTCAAATTCCACATCCATGCTCTCATAGCCATAAATATTTGAAGGACGAATCACAAACCATGGGGGAACTGCAGGAAAAAAAAAAAAAAAAAAGGAAAAAAGGAAAAAAAAACCCAATTTGAGAGTGGTAATGAGTGGAGATAAATTAAAGCTTGGCAGAGGTTAATCAATGCAAGAAGCCTGAATCATATAAATAGAAAATATATGGAATTTAAAGTTAAGCTTGAGGAATTCAATGCTAGGAAAAGCACTTTTTCCAGAAAATGCACTTAAATTGATGTCACTTTTTTTAAGCAAATGCTAAATTAAAAACCTTTGTAAGGCTCATGTCTACCAGACTACAGATAATTCTTCATGAGTAGGTCCTGAGGTAAGAAAATCATTTTATTTCCAAGGATCAGGTGCCAGCTGAAGGGAAAACAAGGTCCACCAAGTCAACACCAGCACAAACCCACTGATAAATGCTGCAAAATTAGAAATATTTAGAGCAAAGACATCTTCTTCCAACCAAGGAGGACTTCTGGCTGGTTTCAGAGAAGATGGGGAGCTCATCAACAACCTGGAAATCTGTCCCCAGTGACAGGAAGAAGAAAAAGGTTGACTTCTCTTTGCTGAAAATGAATTTTTCTGCAGCCAGTAATTATCTGTTGCCTTGTATTACTCTAATGTATTCACAGCTTTGCAGCAGGCTGGATGATATGCTAATTTCAGTCCTTTTCATCATTATTGGAAGACCAGGATGATGGAAATTAGCAACTGGAGGGAAATTGCCAATAACATCACCTTGCTAATGAGTTCCCTGAAAATCACACATATTTGGCCACGTTTTATAAGAAACAACAGTCCCACTCCTGAATATCCAGAGTGGATTTTTAAGTACCCCCCATGACTTATTTTCAGAGAGGAAATCCAATTCTATTTCTCCAGCCATCATTCCCAGCCATCACAATATTTAGAAAGCCATAATCTTAAAAATAATTTTTTCATTCTATTTTTAAAGGTGAAAATAATAAACTAAATTCCACAGAAGTTAAGGCATTTTATAACCAGAATAACCCTCACATCCCATAACCTCTAATCCAGGTGTTCAAGGATTACACCACTCCCATGTTCAGATTCTGGATGCTGCAGGATGCTTGGCCCTCATTCCCAGAGACATCCAGGAATTCCTTTCAAGCTTCCCATCTCATCCTTCCCAACTTTCCTCTGCAAACCCCAGAAGGTTTTTTTTTCCCCTCTGCTCTTTTTTTCTTTACCACCTTAAACTCTTTAAACTCAGAGTTGGACACTAAGAGGTGCTCCTAGCCAAGCTACAAGAGCAAAAAAATCCTTTTTTTTTTTTCTTGCCCTGCCAGGTGGGACTTAAACCAGTCTCTGGTATAGAGCACACAATATATTAATGTGGTTTTTTTTGCATATCATAGAATCCTAGAATGGGCTGGGTTGGAAGGGAGCTCAGAGCTCCTCAAGTCCAAGCCTTGCTCCACTCCCCCCGTGGTTCCCAGCCCATGGCACTGAGTGCCACATCCAGGCTCTTTGGAAATATCTCCAGGGCTGGAGAATCCACCCCTTCCCTGGGCAGCCCATTCCAAGGTCTGATCACCCTCTGGGGAAAGAAATTCTTTCTCATGGCCAACCTAAAGCTCCCCTGGCACAACTTGAGACCTCTTGTGCCCTCTTGTCTTGCTGAGAGTTGCCTGGGAAAAGAGCCCAACCCCCCCCTGGCTCCAACCTCCTTTCAGGGAGTTGGAGAGAGTGAGGAGGTCTCCCCTGAGCCTCCTCTTCTCCAGCCTCAACACCCCCAGCTCCCTCAGCCCTTCCTCCCAGGAATTCTGCTGGATCCCTTCCCAGCCTCCTTGCTCTTCTCTGGACCTGCTCCAGCACCTCAAGCTCCTTCCTCAGCTGAGCTGAGCTGAGGGGCCCAGAACTGGACCCAGGACTCAAGCTGTGGCCTCCCCAGGGCTGAGCACAGGGGCAGAATCCCTTCCCTGGACCTGCTGGCCACGCTGTTCCTGAGCCAGCCCAGGATGCCATTGGCCTTCTTGGCCACCTGGGCACACTGCTGCCTCCTCTTCAGCTTCCTGGCAATCCAGACTCCCAGCTCCCTTTCTGCCACTCTCTGCCCAGCCTGCAGCTCCCCAGGGGGTTCTTGTGGCCAAAGGGCAGGACCCGGCCCTTGGAATCTTCAACCTCATCCCCTTGGCATCAGCCCAACTCTCCAGTCTCTCCAGGTCCCTCTGCAGAGCCCTCCTGCCTTCCAGCTGATCCACACTCCCCCCAGCTTAGTGTCAGCTGGGAATTTGCTGCTGATGGACTCAATGCCCTCCTCTAAATCCTCACTCAAGATATTAAACAGCACTGGGCCCAACACTGATCCCTGGGGGACACCACTAGTGACCGGCCGCCATTTTGATGCAGCCCCGTTCAGCACCACTCTCTGGGCCCGGCCCTCCAGCCAGTTCCTAACCCAGCACAGAGTGCTCCTGCCTGAGCCAGGGCCTGACAGCTTTTCCAGGAGAATACTCTGGGAGACGGTGGCAAAGGCCTTGCTGAAGTCCAGGTAGAGCACATCCACAGCCTTCCCCTCATCCCCCAGGCAGTCACCCGCTGATAAAAGGAGCTCAGGTTGGTCAGACAGGACCTGCCCTTTCTAAACCCTAAAGTCAAACCCTAAAGTCTCCCTGGAGATACAGAAAATAAGGAAAACAGTTGGAATATGTTAACACATGGTGGAAAGAACCAAACCTGTGTCCCAGATTGTGGAAGACACAAATAAAATTGTGCTTTTCAGGGTTTGTATTTCATCTCCTGAGGTGCAAAACTTGTTGTTTTACCAGCTGACAACAGTTTGGTAATAAATGAAGGGAGAATCCTAAGAGATGCTCCTGGTTTTTATCCTACACTCCTGATTAATCCTGAGCCTCCCCCAGGTAGGAGTATTAAAAAAAAAAAATCAAAATGAGGGTTTTTTCTTTTAAATCTGTGTATAATGAATAAAACCAAGCAGATTGAAGCAAGATTGCAAAGATTTTAAACTGATTTTAGCAATTCTTTCTGCTTTTGAGTTAATTAATTCCATTTCAATAAGCCCTGCACCTCTCCCGTGCCCCATCTCTATTTCTTTTCCAGACTGATGTCTTCTTTTCCACATATTGAATAATTTAAGATACCTGGAAGCTTCTGATCCAGTTCAGCTCAAAACTGATGCATGCAAATTAAAACTGATGAGGTATCTTGATGAATTTAGCTGCTTAATTCCCTCTCAAAATGGCTCAGCCCCATGCATGGCTTTGGCCCTTCTTGCTCTGCAGCCACCCAGACATTAAATCAGGGTCTTCAGACCACAAGGTAGGAAATTTTGTGGATAGTTTCTCAACTAAAATATCACTGAGAAGAGAAAATCCATTAACTGGGGTGCTGGTCAAAAGATTTTTCCAAAAATAGTGTTGCTTACCCTAGAGATCCACAAAAATTTGGTGACCAAGTGCTGAAGAATCAGGACTGATATTATGGGCCAAGTAAACACCCCCCAAAAAAATCTCTTTAAGTACAAAAACCTAATGGGAAAAAAATTAAACCCAAATCACATTCATATGTTAATTTTTAACACTTTTTTTCTTCTTTTTTTTTTTTTTTTACTAGAGTCCTGGTATAATTGATTCAATCCACTCCCATAAAACCACAGCTATCTGTGGAGTTGGAAAACCATATAATTTTTCAGAGCTCTGACAAACCCATAAACTACTCAATCTTCATTAGGGTGGTTTATTACCATGTCACCAGAAGCCTGCAATTAATTTATAGACTTGTAATTCACAGATTCCTGCCACTTATTCTTTACAACACACACACTCCAGGACCCTGACCCCACTTGCCTGGAGCTTTTTATTCCCTCCACTGCTGCTCTTGCTTTTTCTCCTCCCATTTGTCTCTATCTTTTATAATTTATTTTTTTTTTTAACTACTGGCATTTTTCTAGACTGCTGGAAAGCTTGGTGCTTTTTTTTGGTTTCTGCTCAGTTTATGCATGCCTGGGCACTGAGTTGCATTCAAAAGGGATTTATTTAACATTTTCAGCACTCTCACAGGTTTTTCCCTCTGTTTTTCCTAAGGACACCATTAAAGTGAGTCATTTGCATAATTATTCTGCTGGAATTCCAACACTATTAAACACAGGTAAGGCAACACAAACAAGGAGAAAGTAACACCCTGAAGAAAGAACAAATTCAGACATATCCATATAATGCCAAACACTTATAAATACCCATTCTACAAATACTTTTTATACATCAATAAAAATCTAGCACAGCCCTATTTGCTCTCTAGGTGGTTTTTTCCCCCAGTCCTGAGTATTTTACAGGCAGATCTATGTGAAGGAGCCCAGTGAGGAGGGAATAAAAACACAGATTGGGTATGGGGGCAATAAAAAATCAGCTGGAATAAACTGCAGACTTCTTTCCCCCCCAAAATCCCCATGTTTCAAAGAAAAGTGGTGGGGGGTTTTTTGTTAAAAAACATAATAAAAAGATGTAGAAAAGATGTCCATGAAATTTTAACACAGATCACATCAGCATAGGATGAAGTCCTCCCAGAACATCTCTGGATAAAGGATTGGGACACAGCCCAGGGTGCAGCTATTGCCTGGGAATGCTGAATCTTAAATTAACTCCACTCACTTGGCAATAAAATGGTTCTGTATCTAAACTTAAAGGGAAATTTCAAGTTCCTGGTGAGTGCTCAGATGCCAAGATTGTCCCTCAGCACATCAGGATGTGGTATCCCAAGCTCCAAGATCCAAAATGTAGGAACTGACCCATGCCTCAAGCAGATCCTTGACACCTGGGGGAAGACCCCAGCTTCATTTCCCACAGTAAAAGGAAAAAGCAACTTGGAAAACTCAATTTCAGGTGGATGTTGCTCTAAAGTTCATCCTCCAAGCCCTGACCTTGACTTGGATGAAGGACTTTGGAAGCCTCTCCTGGTAACAGGGCAAGGTTGGAATGAGATGATAGCTGTGACCCCACAAAAAGCAGATCTGGAGCTCAGCAATGAACAAAGAGATATTTTTCCCTCTTATAACCACATCAGGCAGGATTTCTCACCCCAAAATGTCAGAGTTGGGTTGCACTAAGTCTGGAGCAGAGAACAGGGGATTAATGGAACACCCGTGGGCACAAGACTGGTTTAGAGAGCTCCGTGTTGGGATGACCTCCCCGCTTCTGGAGGTGCCTTCTGCAAGGTGACAGCTGATCTTCAGACAAGAGGAGAGTGTTTCAACTCCCAGAAATGTCAGCTTTCCCTAATGCAAAGTCTCTTCTCTTGGCATGGTTGAATAAGCACCCACAGCTTGGACAGGAGCATCTGTGCTGGGTTAGGAACTGGCTGAAAGGAAAAAACCAAATCCTCTTTTTCACCAGCAGCCCCAGGAAGACAAGGGCCACTCCCTCATCTTTCCTGTCTGACCAACCTGAGCTCCTTTTATCAGCGGGTGACTGCCTGGGGGATGAGGGGAAGGCTGTGGATGTGCTCTACCTGGACTTCAGCAAGGCCTTTGCCACCGTCTCCCAGAGGATTCTCCTGGAAAAGCTGTCAGGCCCTGGCTCAGGCAGGAGCACTCTGTGCTGGGTTAGGAACTGGCTGGAGGGCCGGGCCCAGAGAGTGGTGCTGAACGGGGCTGCATCAAAATGGCGGCCGGTCACTAGTGGTGTCCCCCAGGGATCAGTGTTGGGCCCAGTGCTGTTTAATATCTTGAGTGAGGATTTAGAGGAGGGCATTGAGTCCATCAGCAGCAAATTCCCAGCTGACACTAAGCTGGGGGGAGTGTGGATCAGCTGGAAGGCAGGAGGGCTCTGCAGAGGGACCTGGAGAGACTGGAGAGTTGGGCTGATGCCAAGGGGATGAGGTTGAAGATTCCAAGGGCCGGGTCCTGCCCTTTGGCCACAAGAACCCCCTGGGGAGCTCCAGGCTGGGCAGAGAGTGGCAGAAAGGGAGCTGGGAGTCTGGATTGCCAGGAAGCTGAAGAGAAGGCAGCAGTGTGCCCAGGTGGCCAAGAAGGCCAATGGCATCCTGGGCTGGCTCAGGAACAGCGTGGCCAGCAGGTCCAGGGAAGGGATTCTGCCCCTGTGCTCAGCCCTGGGGAGGCCACAGCTTGAGTCCTGGGTCCAGTTCTGGGCCCCTCAGCTCAGCTCAGCTCAGCTGAGGAAGGAGCTTGAGGTGCTGGAGCAGGTCCAGAGAAGAGCAAGGAGGCTGGGAAGGGATCCAGCAGAATTCCTGGGAGGAAGGGCTGAGGGAGCTGGGGGTGTTGAGGCTGGAGAAGAGGAGGCTCAGGGGAGACCTCATCACTCTCTCCAACTCCCTGAAAGGAGGTTGGAGCCAGGGGGGGGTTGGGCTCTTTTCCCAGGCAACTCTCAGCAAGACAAGAGGGCACAAGAGGTCTCAAGTTGTGCCAGGGGAGGTTTAGGTTGGCCATGAGAAAGAATTTCTTTCCCCAGAGGGTGATCAGACCTTGGAATGGGCTGCCCAGGGAAGGGGTGGATTCTCCAGCCCTGGAGATATTTCCAAAGAGCCTGGATGTGGCACTCAGTGCCATGGGCTGGGAACCACGGGGGGAGTGGAGCAAGGCTTGGACTTGAGGAGCTCTGAGCTCCCTTCCAACCCAGCCCATTCTAGGATTCTATAAGGAATGTTTTTCTCCTGACCCAGGGAAGGTAACGCCTGTCAGGAAGTGCCCAACCCTGTCAGCAGCCTCACCAGGAAGCCTTCCAACTTTTGCATCTACTTAAAAGGGTGTCTTTGGCATCTCAGTTTTATTTTTTTTTTAATCCCTTTTACTTCTCACCACCACCCATCCATTTAAAATAAAATTACACCAAGTGAACTTGATGTGCCTGCACGATCTTACTCAAAGGCAACAGAGTTCCTCCAGATCTAAAGATGACAGGGAACTATTTTTATATAGAAATATATATTTTATATATATTTACTACTCCTCCCTATGACATATATGGTAATTTAGGAGCTGTGGTATTAAAGGAAAAACTAGGAATGGTGTTTCACTGCAATTTCTTGGATAGACCTTGAGGTATAAAAAAACCACCTACAACCATCTTAAAAAAAAAAAACCCAAAACATTAAAATTAGTCTTTCTACCTCTGTAATCCTGTCCTGGCTTTAAACTCTCTGCCTGCCAGGCAGAAAGACAATATCATCTCACTTCATCTCCCCTCTGCCCAGCCTTGAAGAAAGAAAAGAAAAATGATGCTGTTATTCTATGTAAAACCTTGCTCTTCACCTAAATCAAGTGCTGCTTGTCTTGTTTCATGATATCAGGTTTTTTCTCCTGCTTTCCTTCTCCACAACAGCCCCAGGTTCAGGATTCCCAAGAGGAAAAAGATCTGAGCCCCCCAAAAATTCAAAGGAAGCATCATCCCCATCCCAGGGAAGCCCAGAAAACACAGAAAAAAGTCCTGCAGCCAGAGCTTTTGTAGTCAAAGCCTCACCAGCCTCCCTCATCCCTTTTTGGGCTCAATCTATTACAAAATATATTTTAATCAGCTTAAATCTCCAGCTGATTAAAAACTAAACTTAAATCTACCCAAAATATATCCTTGTCCCTCAGCACAAGCTGGAGCAGCCTTTGAACTTGCCTGGGGTTTCAGGCTCAACCCTACAGCAAAATGATGGGAGCTGAGGAAAAAGTGGGGAGAAAGGATTCAAGAAAGGAGAAAATCCACCCAAAAAAAGGCAGAAAACATCAGCACTTGTTGCCCATTCTGCAGTTTTTAAAGAGAGCTTTAGCACACTAAAAAAGCTGCCATAAGTGAAATTAAAAACAGATTTTTCTTTTTACCAACTAAACATCAAGTAATGAGCGTGGCTGCCTTCAGGAAAAACACCATTTCAGTTTTAGAGAGAAAGGTGAAGATTTTCCAGCCTTACATGCAGAAAACACAGGGAAAAGGAAAAAATTCCTTCCATTTCTGCTCCTAAATTGTGAAATCTTCCCCCAACCCCTCCTGTGTTGCTCTCATCATTTCAGAAGGGTTGATCTTGATCTCCTGATTCAATCCAACACTGCCACCTCACAGCCCATTCCATCACCCTATAAAACATTTCAGGACTGCTGGACATGGCCATAGATTCCTGAACTTATCCAAAAATCAGCAGCAAAACCTTTCCCAAAGGACCACCCAGGGTTATTTTAACAAGAGCATCATCCCCACCCCATCCTCAAGCATGGAGGGAGGGATTTTCCCAGTTCAAAACTTGTTTCCTCCGTGCCCACCAAGTTAAACACCAGAAAAAAAAATTAAATCAAACATCTTGTGACTGAACAGATGTCCCTGGCTGCAGCCTACATGGGCAGGATGCTAATAAATGTTCCTTTTTTTTCTGGAACACACTGCTAATGGATGGCCTGGGAAGAGAAAACGAAGGTCACTGATATCTGTCAATTTAAAACTACCTTAAAGATTTTATTTTATTGCTGCCTTTATGACTTATTGCCCAGACAACACTTATTGACCACATACCATCTGCCTAGGGAACAAATGAGCATTTCATAATTGGGTATTGGGTCCCACTTCATCTTCAGATGCATTAATGTTATTTCTGTCAACCCCTTTCGAATAGGAACAACATCCATAACCCAGAAGAGGCTTTCAAGAGGCAATTGGCTAAATTTCGAGCAGATAATATGGGAGAGAAAATTAGGGTGGAAAAAAGTGCCACAGGCTCTTGAAAAATCTTTTGCCCCCCAGTACAAAACACCGTAATGCTCCCAAGAGGTCTCAGAAGGCAGGTTTGGGTTTAGGGTTTTTTTCTCTCCTTTCATAAAAAAAAAGATTAAATGGGTTTGAGTCAGTCAAGAGAAGCACTTCCAGGTACCAACATTTCTCTTGTTCAGAAGGCAAAAAAAAGCCCAACGAAAAACAAGAATATCATAGAATCCCAGAATGGGCTGGGTTGGAAGGGACCTCAGAGCTCCTCAAGTCCAAGCCTTGCTCCACTCCCCCCGTGGTTCCCAGCCCATGGCACTGAGTGCCACATCCAGGCTCTTTGGAAATAGCTCCAGGGCTGGAGAATCCACCCCTTCCCTGGGCAGCCCATTCCAAGGTCTGAGCACCCTCTGGGGAAAGAAATTCTTTCTCATGGCCAACCTAAACCTCCCCTGGCACAACTTGAGAGCTCTTGTGCCCTCTTGTCTTGCTGAGAGTTGCCTGGGAAAAGAGCCCAACCCCCCCCTGGCTCCAACCTCCTTTCAGGGAGTTGGAGAGAGTGATGAGGTCTCCCCTGAGCCTCCTCTTCTCCAGCCTCAACACCCCCAGCTCCCTCAGCCCTTCCTCCCAGGAATTCTGCTGCTGGATCCCTTCCCAGCCTCCTTGCTCTTCTCTGGACCTGCTCCAGCACCTCAAGCTCCTTCCTCAGCTGAGCTGAGCTGAGCTGAGCTGAGGGGCCCAGAACTGGACCCAGGACTCAAGCTGTGGCCTCCCCAGGGCTGAGCACAGGGGCAGAATCCCTTCCCTGGACCTGCTGGCCACGCTGTTCCTGAGCCAGCCCAGGATGCCATTGGCCTTCTTGGCCACCTGGGCACACTGCTGCCTCCTCTTCAGCTTCCTGGCAATCCAGACTCCCAGCTCCCTTTCTGCCACTCTCTGCCCAGCCTGGAGCTCCCCAGGGGGTTCTTGTGGCCAAAGGGCAGGACCCGGCCCTTGGAATCTTCAACCTCATCCCCTTGGCATCAGCCCAACTCTCCAGTCTCTCCAGGTCCCTCTGCAGAGCCCTCCTGCCTTCCAGCTGATCCACACTCCCCCCAGCTTAGTGTCAGCTGGGAATTTGCTGCTGATGGACTCAATGCCCTCCTCTAAATCCTCACTCAAGATATTAAACAGCACTGGGCCCAACACTGATCCCTGGGGGACACCACTAGTGACCGGCCGCCATTTTGATGCAGCCCCGTTCAGCACCACTCTCTGGGCCCGGCCCTCCAGCCAGTTCCTAACCCAGCACAGAGTGCTCCTGCCTGAGCCAGGGCCTGACAGCTTTTCCAGGAGAATCCTCTGGGAGACGGTGGCAAAGGCCTTGCTGAAGTCCAGGTAGAGCACATCCACAGCCTTCCCCTCATCCCCCAGGCAGTCACCCGCTGATAAAAGGAGCTCACGTTGGTCAGACAGGAAAGATGAGGGAGTGCCCCTTGTCTTCATGGGGCTGCTGGGGAAAAAGAGGATTTGGTTTTTTCCTTTCAGCCAGTTCCTAACCCAGCACAGATGCTCCTGTCCAAGCTGTTCTACAACCTTCCTTCTGCTTTAAGAAAAACCCAAAAAACCTATTTATGGTTTATACCATCTCCCTCCTCTTGCCCAGCAGGGATTTCCTGGATTTTTTTCCTGGGTTTTTTTGCCAGGATTTGGCCTGACCCCAACCATGCCCCGTCCCCTCCACCTCCATAACTGCAACTGGGATGCATTTGGGGGATTTTTAAGCAATTTGGAGACATTAAATAATTCCCAACCATTTCCCAGAGTAAATGACTTCCTCAAGGTCATATCACTGACAGATAATTAAAGGCAGTGTAATTAATTGATGGCCCTGTGAGATTCCTCTCTGTTTAAGGCTCCTTTTTCTCACCAGCTGGAAGGGGAATCTCCACAGCATGGATTTCCCAGCTTGACTTTTGGGACTTTTTTTTGTTTTTTTAATGTTATACCCAAAATCTGCTCATCCTCACCCATAAAATCAGACACCCAAAGCCCACCCTGGGCTACCAGGGCTAAGTTTTTGGTAGCCAGCAAGCCAGGTGATGGAGCCAGCACCATCCTGCTACAGCTCCTTCTCCCCCAAAATTCCTCATTAAGCTTAAAAGCAAATTCCAGAACCTCATCCAAGAGGAAATTTTATTTGTGACAAGAGATAAGAGCAGAGGAGAAGTGAGTTTATGAGTTTCTTACCCTCAACCCTGAGCTCTAATTAAAGTGGTTCTGTTGCTCTTATTTATTATTTTATTCCTATTCCAGGGACAAGGTTCCCTGCCCATTAAACTCCATTTTTTGGAATTTCTCCTCATTTTTTTTTTCCATGCTAGCCAAGAGGCTGGGGGAATTATACCCCAAGGAGGTCAAAAATTTGGCTCTGAAAAGCCAAATAAAGGCTCTAAAATCCAAATACAGGCTCTGAAAATACATGTACAGGGTCTAGAAAGCTAAATACAGGCCCTAAAATCCAAATACAGGCCCTAAAATCCAAATACAGGCCCTAAAATCCAAATACAGGCCCTAAAATCCAAATACAGGCCCTAAAATCCAAATACAGGCCCTAAAATCCAAATACAGGCCCTAAAATCCAAATACAGGCCCTAAAATCCAAATACAGGCCCTAAAATCCAAATACAGGCCCTAAAATCCAAATACAGACCCTAAAATCCAAATACAGACCCTA
Source organism: Heliangelus exortis (assembly GCF_036169615.1). Taxonomy (NCBI): domain Eukaryota; kingdom Metazoa; phylum Chordata; class Aves; order Apodiformes; family Trochilidae; genus Heliangelus; species Heliangelus exortis. The sequence continues at coordinate 1,415,890 of NC_092454.1, forward strand.
AAATCCAAATATAGACCCTAAAATCCAAATACAGACCCTAAAATCCAAATATAGACCCTAAAATCCAAATACAGACCCTAAAATCCAAATATAGACCCTAAAATCCAAATACAGACCCTAAAATCCAAATATTGCTCTGAAAATCCAAAAAAAGCTCTGAAAAGCCAAATACTGGCTCTGAAAATCCAAATAGAGGCTCTGAAATCCAAATACAGGCTCTGAAAATCCAAATAAAAGCTCTGAAAATCCAAATAAAAGCTCTAAAATCCAAATACAGGCTCAGAAAATCCAAATAAAAGCTCCAAAAATCCAAATACAGGCTCTGAAAATCAGGAGTTCACCCCTTGGCAGCAAGTCCAGGCCTGTAACCATCTTCCAAGTCTTTTAATTTATTTTAATTAATAATTTCCTTTAATTTTATTAATATTTTCATTATCAAATGCAGCATCACCCAAACTCATCTTGTGCCTTACACCTTCCTACACCCAAGGCTCAAATACAGGCTCTGAAAATCCAAATAAAAGCTCTGAAAATCCAAATACAGGCTCTGAAAATCCAAATACAGGCTCTGAAAATCCAAATACAGGCTCTGAAATCCAAATACAGGCTCTGAAAATCCAAACACAAGCTCTGAAAATCCAAATAAAAGCTCTAAAAAGCCAAATACAAGCTCTAAAATCCAAATACAGGCTCTGAAATCCAAATACAGGCTCTAAAATCCAAATACAGGCTCTAAAATCCAAATAAAGGCTCAAAAAATCCAAATACAGCTCTGAAAATCAGGAGTTCACCCCTTGGCAGCAATTTCAGGCCTGTAACCATCTTCCAAGTCTTTTAATTTATTTTAATTAATAATTTCCTTTAACTTTATTAGTATTTTCATTATCAAATGCAGCATCACCCAAACTCATCTTGTGTCTTACACCTTCCTACACCCAAGGCTCAAATACAGGCTCTGAAAATCCAAATAAAAGCTCTGAAAATCCAAATACAGGCTCTAAAATCCAAATAAAAGCTCTGAAATCCAAATAAAAGCTCTAAAATCCAAATAAAAGCTCTAAAATCCAAATAAAAGCTCTAAAATCCAAATAAAAGCTCTAAAATCCAAATAAAAGCTCTAAAATCCAAATAAAAGCTCTAAAATCCAAATAAAAGCTCTAAAATCCAAATAAAAGCTCTAAAATCCAAATAAAAGCTCTGAAAAGCCAAATACAGGCTCTGAAAATCCAAATACAGACCCTAAAATCCAAATAAAAGCTCTGAAAATCCAAATGCAGGCTCTGAAAATCCAAATAAAAGCTCTGAAATGCAAATAGAGGCTCTAAAAATCCAAATAAAAGCTCCAAAAATCCAAATGCAGGCTCTGAAAATCCAAATACAAGCTCTAAAAATCCAAATACAGCTCTGAAAATCAGGAGTTCACCCCTTGGCAGCAATTTCAGGCCTGTAACCATCTTCCAAGTCTTTTAATTTATTTTAATTAATAATTTCCTTTAATTTTATTAATATTTTCATTATCAAATGCAGCATCACCCAAACTCATCTTGTGTCTTACACCTTCCTACACCCAAGGCTCAAATAGAGGCTCTGAAAATCCAAATAAAAGCTCTGAAAAGCCAAATACAGGCTCTGAAAAGCCAAATACAGGCTCTGAAAAGCCAAATACAGGCTCTGAAAAGCCAAATACAGGCTCTGAAATCCAAATACAGGCTCTGAAATCCAAATACAGGCTCTGAAATCCAAATACAGACCCTAAAATCCAAATACAGGCCCTAAAATCCAAATATTGCTCTGAAAATCCAAAAAAAAGCCCTGAAAATCCAAATACAGCTCTGAAAATCCAAATAGAGGCTCTAAAAATCCAAATAAAAGCTCTGAAAATCGAATAAAGGCTCCAGCACCTCAATCTCCTTCCTGAGCTGGGGGAACACACTGGGGGAAAGAGTAAATTTAGTATTAAAGGAAATATTAAAGGAAATATTGAGGAGAACATTGGAGAGAATATTGAGGGAATATTAAAGGAAATATTGAGGAAAATATGGGAAATGTTATGGGAAATATTGAGGGGAATACTAAGGGAAATAGCAAAGGAAATAGGGTGACTTTGAGGGGGGCACTGAGGGGGGCACTGAGGGGGGCACTGAGGGGGGCACTGAGGGGGGCACTGAGGGGGGCACTGAGGGGGGCACTGAGGGGGGCACTGAGGGGGGCACTGAGGGGGGCACTGAGGGGGACACTGAGGGGGACACTGAGGGGGACACTGAGGGGGACACTGAGGGGGACACTGAGGGGGACACTGAGGGGGACACTGAGGGGGACACTGAGGGGGACACTGAGGGGGACACTGAGGGAGGCACTGAGGGGGGCACTGAGGGGGGCACTGAGGGGGGCACTGAGGGGGGCACTGAGGGGGGCACTGAGGGGGGCACTGAGGGGGGCACTGAGGGGGGCACTGAGGGGGGCACTGAGGGGGGCACTGAGGGGGGCACTGAGGGGGACACTGAGGGGGACACTGAGGGGGACACTGAGGGGGACACTGAGGGGACACTGAGGGGACACTGAGGGGACACTGAGGGGGGCACTGAGGGGACACTGAGGGGGACACTGAGGGGGACACTGAGGGGGACACTGAGGGGGACACTGAGGGGGACACTGAGGGGGACACTGAGGGGACACTGAGGGGACACTGAGGGAGGCACTGAGGGAGGCACTGAGGAAGCACTGAGGGAGACACTGAGGGAGACACTGAGGGAGACACTGAGGGAAACACTGAGGGAAACACTGAGGGAAACACTGAGGGAAACACTGAGGGAAACATTAAAGGAAATATTAAAGGAAATACTAAAGGAAATACTAGAGGAAATATTAAAGGAAATATTAAAGGAAATATTAAAGGAAATACTAGAGGAAATATTAAAGGAAATACTAGAGGAAATATTAAAGGAAAGCTGAGTTGCTGGTTCAGCTCCTGCCTCCTCAGGGGTGGCAGTGCCACCATTAACCAAACCTCATGGATTTTTTCCCTTAGTTCTCACCTGCTCATCCTGGCTGACCAACTGGTGAGAGAGATGGGGTTATTTCCCACTTCTCTGCCATCTACATGGAGCAAACCCTTACTCACACCAATAACCATTATTTTCACTGGAACTGCTCAGAGGTGCAAACAGTGGGCAAAAAAATCCCCAGGACCCAAACCATCCCTAAAATAAATTCAAACCACTACACTCAAACCATTTTTCCCCAGGCACCACCTCCCACGAGCATCCAAAGAGCTTTTTAGTGAACAATTATTTTAAAAAACCAAGCTGAAAAATTCCACTCCAGTGCCCAAGCTGCAAACCAAGCTGCTTTTAACCTCCTGTTCCAAATGGACAAACCCTTTACAACACCAGGGAGCCAGCAAAAGGTTTAATTTGGGTGTTTGAAGAAGAATAGAAATGTTTTAAATTAAAAAAAATAAATAAAATTGCTTCACTTGCTGCACTTTGCTATGGAGGAAACAAACCCAAGCCCATGGCCCTGGTGAGAAAATCTGGCACAAGAGGCAGTGAAAAATGACCATTTCTTTCCTTCCAGCTGATAAATATCTTATTTATTCTTCCTGAATGCTGTGCCAGGCCCTGTTTTGTCTTCTGTCTCAATTAAAATGGAAATTTCTGCAGCCCCTCTCTGTAATCCCAAAGTGCTCCAGGCAAAGGGGATTTAAACTGCTTTTAATAAACCCAATAATAAGATTCCTTGTGGAACAGTTGATATCCAGATTTTTAATAAGAGTTTAGGTATTAAACTGCTCAAGTCATCACTCTGAACTCTTTGCCCATTAAGGGGCAAAAATCCCACCTGGCTCCACGTGCCCCAAATCCACACCTCCCATCCCAAAAATTATTCATCTCACCCACCATTTCTTTTCCTTTCCCAAAATCTTTGGGTCCTGGGCTTCAACTGACACCTGAAAATTCTCCAAGCCCTTTCCACCAGCCAAGCTCTGCAAGAAATCTTTGGAAAATGAAGTTTTCTGCATCCCCAAACCTGCACTGGCAAGAAATTGCTCTGGGTCTTCCCTGATTTTCCTTCCCCCCCCCTTTTATCAATTAACACTTAATGCAGATGGGACCTGAGATGAAATGCTTAAAAGTTGAGTCAAATTTATAATAATTCATTAAAGTGGTTTTGGAGGACCAGAGAAGCTACAAAATTCCCTTAGACCAAAAAAAGAGTAGTGCCAAGCTGAGAAATAAAAATTAAGACACCCAAAGGGATCAGCTTTACTTTTTCCAGGCAAAATCCTACAAAGGAAGCACAAAAAAATATTAAATTTTGGTTGGCTTGCCCAAGGATGTGTCAGCAGGTGAGCAGAAGGCTCATTTTTAGGGAAAATTCTGCTGGATAACAGCAGGAATCCCAAGACCTCAGGCACCAGGGGACATCTGGGACATCCCAAGTCACTTGGGATGTGGGGACCTTTGGGAAAGCTAAGGAGCAAAAGTTGGGATGAAGCCTCTGAGCATCCCTTTTGATACAAAAGCAGCTTTTAAGAACATTATTTTGCCAACTAAATAAAAAAAAAGCTTTTTCCATGCACCCTCTGCTGCAGAATTCCAGCACCTTGCTGAAAAAGCTCACCTGGCCCTTAGGATCTTTAAAGAAAATGATTGCAAAATATTACAATGATTGCAAAATATTCAAATTATTGCAAAATATTCAAATTCAGTAGCTATGAAATTCAGACTGCAATTCTATTTTCATCAGCTCCAGGTTGAAGAAGAATTTTGGGCTGCAGAAAACCTGATTTTTCCCCCCTCCAAACCACCCTGGGGGCTCAAGTGCATTTTTCTCTTGGTTTTATTCTACAAATCTAAAAAAAAAAAAAAAAATAATACAAAAAAGCACAGAGCTGACAAAAGCATCACAGTCTCACTTTTGGGTCAAGAAGCAGGTGGTTCCACACCACAAAACACACACAAAACCTGAAACTAAGGACCTTTTTTAAGGGAACACTGGAGGAAAAAAGATCTGGAAAGCCCTGAGCTGTGTTAGGCTCAACTTTAAAAAAAAAAAAAATGAAGAAAACTCTCTTAAGAAAGGCTTTTTTCTCCATCTTTCTTATTGCAGTATTTTTTTCAGGTGTGATAAATCCACAAATAATTAATATGACCTTATAATAATTCTGACTTTGGGGGGGGGGGGGAAGTAATTATCTTTTTTTTTTTTTGAAAGGTTAAGGACTTGTTAATTAGGTTTAATTTTGTTATTAAAGGCTGAGGTTCTTGAACCCAAGCTGAAGCACTAAATCAAGAGTTTCTTGATGAACTTTTCAAGTATTGTTGACATCCAGATATTTTGTTTTCTTGTGCCCAGATATCCTGGTGACCACTTGGATTGGGAGCAAAGGGACAAAAGTGTTTTAATTTGTAGGAGCCCTGCCAAGATCCTTGAAATACTGGAGAAGGAAAGAAAGAGTAAATCCATATAAGAAGGTTAAAAATATCCAATATTCCTGGGTGATTTTTACTTTCCCTTCTCCAGACCTGATCCAGAAGCAACCCTTCCATCTCCACACACAACCCATGACCCAGGAGGAATTCCTGGCTCTCCAGCCACAACCCAGGTATTTCATGTCCTCCTCCATCCCTCTGAAGCCAGAAGAATTCCCCATCCAAGCTGCAATTCCCCTTTTTTCTCCTTGAATTGAAAAGCAGCAAAGAAAAAACCAAATCCTCTTTTTCCCCAGCAGCCCCAGGAAGACAAGGGGCACTCCCTCATCTTTCCTGTCTGACCAACCTGTCAACCTTTTATCAGCGGGTGACTGCCTGGGGGAGGAGGGGAAGGCTGTGGATGTGCTCTACCTGGACTTCAGCAAGGCCTTTGCCACCGTCTCCCAGAGGATTCTCCTGGAAAAGCTGTCAGGCCCTGGCTCAGGCAGGAGCACTCTGTGCTGGGTTAGGAACTGGCTGGAGGGCCGGGCCCAGAGAGTGGTGCTGAACGGGGCTGCATCAAAATGGCGGCCGGGCACTAGTGGTGTCCCCCAGGGATCAGTGTTGGGCCCAGTGCTGTTTAATATCTTGAGTGAGGATTTAGAGGAGGGCATTGAGTCCATCAGCAGCAAATTCCCAGCTGACACTAAGCTGGGGGGAGTGTGGATCAGCTGGAAGGCAGGAGGGCTCTGCAGAGGGACCTGGAGAGACTGGAGAGTTGGGCTGATGCCAAGGGGATGAGGTTGAAGATTCCAAGGGCCGGGTCCTGCCCTTTGGCCACAAGAACCCCCTGGGGAGCTCCAGGCTGGGCAGAGAGTGGCAGAAAGGGAGCTGGGAGTCTGGATTGCCAGGAAGCTGAAGAGGAGGCAGCAGTGTGCCCAGGTGGCCAAGAAGGCCAATGGCATCCTGGGCTGGCTCAGGAACAGCGTGGCCAGCAGGTCCAGGGAAGGGATTCTGCCCCTGTGCTCAGCCCTGGGGAGGCCACAGCTTGAGTCCTGGGTCCAGTTCTGGGCCCCTCAGCTCAGCTCAGCTCAGCTGAGGAAGGAGCTTGAGGTGCTGGAGCAGGTCCAGAGAAGAGCAAGGAGGCTGGGAAGGGATCCAGCAGCAGAATTCCTGGGAGGAAGGGCTGAGGGAGCTGGGGGTGTTGAGGCTGGAGAAGAGGAGGCTCAGGGGAGACCTCATCACTCTCTCCAACTCCCTGAAAGGAGGTTGGAGCCAGGGGGGGGGTTGGGCTCTTTTCCCAGGCAACTCTCAGCAAGACAAGAGGGCACAAGAGGTCTCAAGTTGTGCCAGGGGAGGTTTAGGTTGGCCATGAGAAAGAATTTCTTTCCCCAGAGGGTGCTCAGACCTTGGAATGGGCTGCCCAGGGAAGGGGTGGATTCTCCAGCCCTGGAGATATTTCCAAAGAGCCTGGATGTGGCACTCAGTGCCATGGGCTGGGAACCACGGGGGGAGTGGAGCAAGGCTTGGACTTGAGGAGCTCTGAGGTCCCTTCCAACCCAGCCCATTCTGGGATTCTATGATCTTCAAACCCTAGGGGAATAAAGCAGGGATGGTCTCTTCTTTCCCTGAACATGGACTTTTAGGACCTTTTCTTTCCAATTTCCTTTTAGGACCTTTCTTTCTTCTGATTTTATGGACACCATGGCCCTGAGAGAAGGGAGAGCTGGAGGGATGATGTGCAAGGATGGGTGAGGTAGGAGCGCTCAGCACTTGCTAATCCTTCTCAGTTGAACCCTTCCTTCTTCCTCCTGGTTTTCCTTTTGTTTTGGGATGCAACTGGAGCCAAGGGAAGTCTGCTGGCCCCCATCAAAGAGAAAAAAAAGCAGAATTTCTGCAGCCAAGGAGATGTTCAGCCTTGGATTCAACGATGCGTTTGAAGATAACGTGGCACAACACAGACACAAAACAGCCTGAGCTCCAAACCCTGAGTAAATATCACTTCTGCTTTCAAAAAAAACCTTGCAGGGCCAAAGGCAAAGAGGATGTTGGGGGAGGGAGGGAAAAGCAGAAAAGCAGGAGAAAAGCAAAGGAAACTCAGCTGGACCACTTTTATCCACGAGCCCCTTCACAAAGATGCTCTTATCACACATGTTTATAAGCTGCTCAGAATTTTTTATCCCTCTCCTTGTTTTTTTTTTTTTTTTTGAAGATAAAGACTCCAACCTTGCAGGTCTGCTACAAACAAGGCTCCCTGCTGCTCTTGGGGTTGTGTAAAACCATGGGGATGAGATGCAATCTCTCTCAAACAACATCCAGAGAATATTTTGAGGATTCCCTGCCCGTGGCTGGGAGGTGGAAGTAGATAATTTCTAAGGTGCCTTCCAACCTAGGATTTTTTTTCCTTGGTTCAGGAGTTACCCATCCCATGCCAGGTTGGCTTTTTCCACTGGGAATAGCTGGAATCCCCCTGGAAAATAAAGGAACCTGAGCATTCTCTGTGCTGACCTCATCCGAACCTGGGGGGTTGCAGGGATAGAGTTAGGAGCTCCCAGAAAATAAACTGGGAACAAAAGCTCAGAAAGGGATTAATCAACCAGGAAATGAAGGCTTTGAAATTAAAAACTCAGAATAAATGCAATGGTAGAGAGCAAAAAAAAAAAAGATTTGAGCTGCTCTAAGTTAGGGCTGCTACAGAAAATGGGTTTCTACTACAGAAATATCTCTGAAAAGCAAAGCAAACCAAAAAGGCCACAAAAGCAACAATATGGTAAGAATTAAAAAGATAAAATAATGACTTTCCCCTCTCTGTATTTACCAACACTAAGATATTATCCATGTTTTCCATAAACCATGGAAAGACCAAAACCCAGGAAAGCATTCAAAGCATCATCAAGTCTGATATGAATGATGTTTAATTGCCTATAATTTGATATATTCATCTCATTTGCAAAAAATCCTGGCTTTAAAATATATATTCCTAAGCCAACTTTTTAAAAAAAAAAAAATTTAAATTTTAAATTTTAAAAAAAAATTTAAAAAAAAATTTTTTTTTAAAAGGAACAAAAAAAGTCCAAATTGTGGATTTAATTTTAATTAAAATACCATTATTTCAACCTCAGTTGTCTGTGACAATGTTGCACCCCAGGCAAGGCTGTCACTGCTCCAAATTTATCCAGAAATATGGATTTCTCATGGACCAAAACCCTCCCAGTAACTGGGAGCTCATGGCCATTCCCCCTGATTTTACAAACTGAGGTTTTCAACGGAATAAAGGGATTTCCCTGGAAAAATCAGTGGAAAAATCCCACCTCAACTCCCAGCACTGATTTTTTGCCACCATTCCCTCCTAGATATTCCCAGAAAAACTTTATTTCTGTGGCACTTCCAGTACCAAATGGAACCCCCAACAACCAGACCTCAAAAGGTGCTTAAAATTCCCACTGGGAAATGCTCCTCTTTATCCACAGAAATATATATTTTTTTTTTTATTTAAATTTTTTTTTTTCTTACTGGCACTATTAATGGGAAAGCAGAAGCCAAAATAACTAAAAATAGAAATTATTTGGAATAAACAAGCTCCTTGTACAACAGAGGAGGAAAGGTGGTGGGGAAATTATTAAAATCTTTCAAGTTTCCTCATTTTGGCCACGTTCCTCCTTCCCAAATTTTATTTTTTGGGGGATTCCATGACTCAGCTGCCACTGATTTTATCACTGATCAAGCCCTACACCAAAATAATCATCTCAACACCTCCCTGGGCAAACAATTCCAATGCTTTGGGACCATCACCACCCCACTTTTGGGGGAAAAAATTGTTCCTAAAAAAAATAGAGAGAATTTCACCCCTTGGGCAGCAGAACCCCAGATATTTTTCAGGAATTATGAGAAAAATTCATCTGTGTAGCTATAAATCTAAATATCCTCAGGAAAAACAACTCCTGCTTGTGCTTACAACTCCCTTGGGCAGCAGGTGAAAGGAAAAAAGATAAAAAAAAAAAAGATTTATTTGAAAAGCAGGAATTATTTAGCAGTCCTAGGAGCCCAGCTCCAGCTTGGTGATGCAGCCAGTGCCTAAACTGAGTTCACCTCCCCCCAAGACAGTGAAATATTGGTCTAAAAAATCTACTTTTTAACCCAGACACCTTGTAGGAAACCTCTTGGGGTTTTTTGCTCAATATTTTCCAGTTCAACTGAGCCAAACCCTTTGCTGAAAAAGACTTGGGAGAGGTTCTGGGCAACCCCAGGAGCTGGAACTTCCCAGCCTCAAGCCCAAGTCCCAAAGGGTTTGGTCCTACCCTGAGCTGGAAATATTTCCCAAAAAAGCTGCAAAAAACCAGAACCCAACATCAACCACTTTTAGGAAGCTGAAGAGGAGCAAAAGCTGAGAAAAAAAAACCCAAAAAAAAGTCTAATGAACCTTGCCACTGATGCCAACTTTCTTACCTGGGAAAACTCTGCCCTAAATCTGATTTTTCAAGCTGTGACATTGCAGGGAAATATAAAGATTTTCCCCTCCATCAACAAACCCACTGATGATGATCCAAGGAATGATGGAAAAACCACAGCCCCACAGCTCCTCTTATTTATGCCCTGAGAGCTCCTAAAAACCATATGGATATGTTTGTAAAAAAAAAAAAAAATAATGTATTACACCACCCAAAAAAGTTATTTATTTTTTTCCATATGTCACAAATGGGTTTCTCATATTTTGGCTCTTCTGCCAGCACCAGGGTTACTTCTTCCCAAGCAGGAATCCCTCTGGAAAACAAGGAAATAGGGAGCAAAGCACCCCAAGGGCCAAAGAACCCCCTTCCCTCATTAAAATACACATTTCATGTAATTCCCAAATTTCTACTCCAGGAGATTCCCAGAAATAAATAAAAAAATTTCTCTATTGAGGAAAAAAAAAAAAAAAATCCTAATAAAACCAACTGAAAAATCAGAGCTGAGCACCAAGGGGGAGGTTGAGGATTGGGAATCACTCCTGAGGAAGCTTTCTGCTTTTTTTTTAACCAAACCAAGCAACAAAAAAGCTTTGTTTTGGGAGTTTTGTTTTGAAACAAGCTGTTTAAAACCTACAAAGACATCTGGTGTTTTTATTTCTCAAATCCCATCAGTTGTGTGTGGAAGCTCTGACTTAATTTGCTTCTTTTCTTGTCTTTTTTTTTTTTTTTTTAAGCATGTAACATGCTCTCCTCATTAAAAATAGCATGGAACTAATATATTAATTATAATACCATGATATAAAAGATTTGTAGCTTTAATATCAGATATTCTGAGAAGCAGGTGGATGCTACCAGCAGATATCACTGCACAGTGAAAGAAAATAAACCTCTGCTCTGGCTTTTCTTTTGGTTTCATCTTCTGTTTAATGCTCAGAAAAGAGATTTAATTCAGATTTAACTGGAAATACCAAAATTAAGTCACTAGTGGTAGGCAGCAATTAGAGTTATAAAGTAATAATGCTAATGCTTAAAAAAAACCCCACAAAAACCCCCATAAATAAATAAAAATTGTAGAAAAAACACATTTTAAAATAGCAATAGACACTAAAATTGAATAAACCAGCAGCTATGAGTCTTCTGGTTCTCAACACCTCCCTGGGCAACCAGTTCCAATGCTTTGGGACCACCACCACCCCTCTTTTGGAGGAAAAAATTGTTCCTAAAAAAGATACAGAGAATTTCTTCTCCCTAAAATCTCCCTAAAATAAAGAATTTCTCATCATCTCAATGCAAAAAACCCAAATCATCCACTTGGAGCTTTAAACACAACTCAGAAATTCAGAGAACATAATTTTAAGGGAGATATTTGGGAGTAAAATGGTGGGAAAAGGCAATTATTTGTGAATAAAACTTAAAAAAAATTGGAAATTCTCAAACAGGCACCTCAGCTCCCAAACCTCCCTCAAGGTCAAGGTGAGCCACAAGAGTTAACCCCATATTTTTTACCCCAAAAATGAGCCCAGGTTGAGATTAACACTTCCACACATGATTCCTGGCTCCTCAACAAAAAGTCATATTAAAAAAAAAAAAAAAAAAAAAAAAATCCAAACCAAGAAGCAAGCAACCAGAAAACAAAAACCCACAACACGATTTCTGTCTCCAAAGGGTGAATAAATCCTCAGGGGGTCAGAATTGGGTCCCCAAGGGATTGAGGCACTTCTCTAAATGTCATTTAGCACCTTTTCCTTGTAGGAAAAATTAAGTTTAAGAAATTAATGCAAAGCCCAAATAGAAAACTTCAAGTTTTTCTCCCAGAGGATTCTCCTGGAAAAGCTGTCAGGCCCTGGCTCAGGCAGGAGCACTCTGTGCTGGGTTAGGAACTGGCTGGAGGGCCGGGCCCAGAGAGTGGTGCTGAACGGGGCTGCATCAAAATGGCGGCCGGTCACTAGTGGTGTCCCCCAGGGATCAGTGTTGGGCCCAGTGCTGTTTAATATCTTGAGTGAGGATTTAGAGGAGGGCATTGAGTCCATCAGCAGCAAATTCCCAGCTGACACTAAGCTGGGGGGAGTGTGGATCAGCTGGAAGGCAGGAGGGCTCTGCAGAGGGACCTGGAGAGACTGGAGAGTTGGGCTGATGCCAAGGGGATGAGGTTGAAGATTCCAAGGGCCGGGTCCTGCCCTTTGGCCACAAGAACCCCCTGGGGAGCTCCAGGCTGGGCAGAGAGTGGCAGAAAGGGAGCTGGGAGTCTGGATTGCCAGGAAGCTGAAGAGGAGGCAGCAGTGTGCCCAGGTGGCCAAGAAGGCCAATGGCATCCTGGGCTGGCTCAGGAACAGCGTGGCCAGCAGGTCCAGGGAAGGGATTCTGCCCCTGTGCTCAGCCCTGGGGAGGCCACAGCTTGAGTCCTGGGTCCAGTTCTGGGCCCCTCAGTTCAAGAAGGAGATAGAGGTCCTCGAACAGGTCCAAAGGAGGCAACCAGGCTGGTGAAGGGACTCGAACACAGATCCTATGAGGAGAGGCTGAGGGAGCTGGGGGTGTTCAGCCTGAAGAGGAGGCTCAGGGGAGACCTCATCACTCTCTCCAACTCCCTGAAAGGAGGATGGAGCCAGGGGGGGGTTGGGCTCTTTTCCCAGGCAACTCTCAGCAAGACAAGAGGGCATGGTCTTAAATTGTGCCGGGGGAAGTTCAGATTGGATATTAGAAAGAATTTTTTCACAGAAAGGGTGATCAGACATTGGAACGGGCTGCCTGGGGAGGTGGTGGACTCTTCGTCCCTGGAGACATTTAAAAAGCGACTCGATATGGCACTCAGTGCCATGGTGTAGTGACTGTGGCAGTAGTTGTTCAAGGCTTGGACTTGAGGAGCTCTGAGGTCCCTTCCAACCCAGCCTATTCTATGATTCTATGATAAGTTAGAGGTGGCTGAAGGTACCCAGGGCAACTCAACCTCTTGGGATGGGGACAATCTCCAGTGCTCCCACATTATTATTTTCTTTCCAAACCACTGGAAATGGTTTCAAACTTGAAGAGGGGAGATTGGGATGAGATTTTGGACAAAAATTGCTTGGGGTGAGGGTGCTGAGCCCCAGGTTTCCCAGAGAAGCTGTGGCTGCCCCATCCCTGGCAGTGTCTCAGCTCAGGTCGGATGGGGCTTGGAGCAACCTGGAACAACAAAACCAGTGGTAAAACCACTCCAGAGCCAAAACTCCCCAGAAAAAGGTATTTCCAGAGGAAAAAAAAACCCAAACAGCTTCAAAATTTGTAGCTTATCCATAAGGATTGGTTTTTTCCAACACTCTCTTCCAAATCTAGGATTGTTTTTTACTTTTGCTACTTTTTTCTCTGAGGAAAATGACCTCAAAGCAACGTTCCTGAGCCAACCCCACTGGAGAACTTTTTTCTTCCCTGCTCCTCCTCACAAGACATTTTTGAAAAAAGGAATTAAAAAGAAATATATTCCCTAAATCCATTTAAAAAGAGCTGCCTGATCCCAAGGCCTTGGCACAGTGGAATTCTGAATATTTCCATGATTGTGCAAAGAAGAGGTGACAAAACTTCCACAAGATGTGATCCCCTTCTAACCACAGCAGCACCAGGAGATTTGGGATAATTAAAGGACACTTAAAATATTCCCAGGAAAAAAAAAGAAATTCTGAACAAGGGAATCTTAGGAAATTTATCAGTTCAGGAGCCCAACAAGACCTAAATGATTTCCTAAGCCCCTTGTCTCATGTGGCCTTACCTTGGATGGGGCTTTTCTTCTGCAGTGCAAACAAAACCAGTGGTAAAACCACTCCAGAGTCAAAACTCCCCAGAAAAAGGTATTTAGAGAGGACAAAATAAAAAAAAAAAGCATCAAAATTTGTAGCTTATCCATATGGATTGTTTTTTTCCAACACTCTCTTCCAAATCTAGGATTGTTTTTTACTTTTGCTACTTTTTTCTCTGAGGAAAAAACCTCAAAGCAACGTTTTAATCCATTAAAAGTTAAATGCATTTAAAATTCATTTAAATTTGAAATTTAAATTCATTTAAATCCATTTAAAAAGAGCTGCCTGATCCCAAGGCCTTGGCACAGTGGAATTCTGAATATTTCCATGATTGTGCAAAGAAGAGGTGACAAAACTTCCACAAGATGTGATCCTCTTCTAACCACAGCAGCACCAGGAGATTTGGGATAATTAAAGGACACTTAAAATATTCCCAGGAAAAAAAAAAAAAATTCTGAACAAGGGAATCTTAGGAAATTTATCAGTTTAGCAGCCACCTCCACAAAATTTAGAGAAATTCTGGTTTATAGAGTTATCTCTCTACTCATTCCTGAAATCCCTGGTATGTATCCCAGGCTGCAATCAGGGAGAGATCCCAAAACACACTTCCAGAAGCTGGAAATAATTTAGGAAATCATTCTGGTTGACCCTGGTTAACACATTTAATCATTTTCAAACAATGTTTTAAACTCTCTGCTCTGAGACAATAACAAAAAAATGAGCTGGGACTTGGAATTTTCATCACAGAGGGAGATGTGGCAAAAATCTGGCTAAAAGACCAGGCTAATATAGTTACAGAATTCTGATTTTTTTATTTTTTCCTGCAAATTCATTCACCTCTTGAAATGTTAGGCTCATGTCCAACCCAAAAAGCTTATTTTTAGCTGTTAAAACAACCTACTGGGAATTCCATTGTAAAATACATTGTTCCTTCCCAAGCAGCCTCATTAATGAAGAGATGAAAAGCATCTTCCTGCCACGTGATACCCCAATCTTTGATCTGATGTTGTCTGCTCAGACTTCAGAGAAAAAATAATTATTGGAGTGTTAGATGGTTTTTTTTTTTCCCTGTACTCTATGTCTCATTTATCCCTCTTTGCATCACAGAGAGATGAACAATTAAAAGATTACATTAACATGAAAAAAGCCAAGTTTTGCAACAAAAAGCTGTCAGTTTGTTAAATAAACAAGCATGTTAACTCTGAAGAAGCACAGAAATATCTGTATTTGGATCAAGCCAAACAAGAAAACTCCCAATTAATTATTCAATTGATGAGTTCTAGTGATTACAAGAGAAACTTCAGGGCTTCTGAAGTGGTAAGGATGGGTTCAATAAAGAAAAAAAAAGCTGAGCAAAGAAGTCCTGATATTTTGCTCTGGTAAGACAAATCTCAAGGGACTGCTGTCATCTTCTTTGCAGCTCAGTCATGTCATTTCTTTTGAAGCCTTTTGAACATTTCCAGTTATTAATAAAACTTTACATGCTGAGGATGTTTCCTTTTCAGTTAAATGTCCCAAATGACAGATCCACTCCGAAAAATCAGAAATTTACAGCAATTCTGGGCCTTTTCTCCCTCATCTCTCCTGTATTTTTTAATCCCTCATTAACATATGTCAGCAGAGCCTTTACCAAAGCAACCCTTGAGCTACAAACAAGATGAATACACCCCCAAAATTCCTGGTTTTTCCAGGATTCTTTCCTTTTGGTGTCATTCCAGTTTCACCCTCTATGCTGGCATCCTGGAGCATCATCTCAGATGCCACCAGGTACCTCCCAACTCCCATGACCTTTCATTTTATTTCAGATGCATTACAGACAGGAAAGAAAATTTTTAAGAGGGGGAAGGACTTAATTTCTGACCATGGAGTTCTTATAAAAATTAATAGGATGGTTGCACCTATGTACACAGCAATCCTACAGCCACTCTTACCAAGTCAACCAAACATAAATGGAATTATTTCTCCCTCTCAAACAGCTCTTAATCACCTGCTGCACACTACATTTGGAATCAATCTATTCCAGCAAGGCAAATTAAAGCATATTGCCCAATATTTACCTGCCTTTTCAGCATTTGATCCCTTACAATTCATCCAATCCTATAATAAAATAATCACCACGACCTATAAAGCCACTTTTTTATTTTTAGCCAGTAAAACAATGGATTACATGAAAGAACTCAGCCCTCCAGCCCCACTAATGACTCTATTTTATTAGGGCTTGATGAAAGGATCTTGTTGGACAAGCCCTGAATATCCTATAATCCAAATTAAGGCTCTATTCACAAAGTAGTTTCCATGCCTGAGCTTTCAAGCCAGAACACAAACCCAAGAGCACTTTGAAAGAAGTTATTATTTGTCTAAGTATTAACCATGGCACTCTTTAGAGCTGACTGAATGACACTAATGTGCTCTGCTATTGTTCAACACTTTCAATGAAGGAAAAAAAAAAAAAAGAAAAAAAAAAGGCAGCTACTAGATTTCAATATATTTCGGATCCCATTAATATTTGCCAGGTTCTCCAAGCATCCCTGCTAAGTGAGGACTTCCATGAGTTTAATTGTTTTTAATCTGGTGAGAAGATATTAAATAAATTAATTTCATCTTCCCATATTGATTGTTCCTGCTAAAACCAAAAAGCAGCCCCAAAACTTGATTTTCAGCCCCTGTGCTTGGCAGTGGGGGCATCGATTGCAATGCCAAAACTCAGGAAAAAAAATTTCTATTTATTTAGATCACTGTAGCAAGTCCTTCCCCTGCTTTGCTCAGCTGTTTGCAGGCAGAAAAATCATTCTTGGTAATCAAAGCATGAAAAATCTCATTGGAAAAGCAACAGAGGTACTCACCCATCACTGAGAGCTCTGCAGAGCCACTGCTGTTCTCATTCATGTAGGTGACCACACATGTGTATGTCCCAGAATCATCATCAGTCACATTAGAGATGAGTAAATTACTTCCAGCCAGTAAGGAATATTTTTTGGATCTGAAACATGGATAACAAGTGGCCACAATGTGTTAGAGGTGTTATCTCTAGCTAGAAAAACCCACTAAATTATGCTGGCAGAAATTCTCAGTTGTGATTTTTTTTTTATTATTTTTTTTTTTCTCTTAATAGCTTAACACTTCTGTTTTAAATCCCAGCCAGCTGACATTTAGGAGCAAATCCCTGTGGATGAAGTGTGGAGATGAGTTTGAACACAAGAGGGAGATTTTTTTCCCCTTGAGGACAGTCAGACATTGGGATGGTCCCACAGGGGAAGGGGTAGGATCCCCCACTTGGGAAAGCTTGAAGTCTCAGCTCAATGGGGTGCTTTATATAAAAAAAAATATTAAAAGGGTTGGACCAGATGATCATGAGGTCCCTTCCAACCTGACATCCATGATTTTCTGAGCTGTAGCAGCAGCCTCATCACTATTGAGGAAAACCTCGTGGCTTCCATACCCACCCCACCGAATTTAAAGCATAAAATGTGTGGGTTTGCTTCAAAAAAAATGAGTCTGTGAGCCATAAAGGATGGAGCTACCTGATGGGGAGCACTTCATCTCCTCTCAGCCAGGTGAAGGTGGGAGGGGGGTAGCCAGAAACACAGCATTCCAGAACAGCATCCTTCCCTTCCATGGCCACCACGCTGGCTGGGCGCTGCAGGAAAAACTGCTGCCTGTGCAAACCTGGATCTGAGAGAGCAAGAGAGACATTTGTCAGCCAAAAAAGAAAATAAAACACCCAACCCAACAGCAAACAGTCAAACAACAATATTCTTTTTGTTGGGAAGTATTAAAGGGGGAGTATAAAAGGAGCGATCAATAACGGAGCCAGGAGGCAAAGGTTTACACAGAGCTGAGTGATAAAAAAAATAGTGATAAAAATGGAAAAAACCCAAAATACAGACATATAAAAAAGGTATTGGATGCTCCCAGAGGATTCTCCTGGAAAAGCTGTCAGGCCCTGGCTCAGGCAGGAGCACTCTGTGCTGGGTTAGGAACTGGCTGGAGGGCCGGGCCCAGAGAGTGGTGCTGAACGGGGCTGCATCAAAATGGCGGCCGGTCACTAGTGGTGTCCCCCAGGGATCAGTGTTGGGCCCAGTGCTGTTTAATATCTTGAGTGAGGATTTAGAGGAGGGCATTGAGTCCATCAGCAGCAAATTCCCAGCTGACACGAAGCTGGGGGGAGTGTGGATCAGCTGGAAGGCAGGAGGGCTCTGCAGAGGGACCTGGAGAGACTGGAGAGTTGGGCTGATCCCAAGGGGATGAGGTTGAAGATTCCAAGGGCTGGGTCCTGCCCTTTGGCCACAAGAACCCCCTGGGGAGCTCCAGGCTGGGCAGAGAGTGGCAGAAAGGGAGCTGGGAGTCTGGATTGCCAGGAAGCTGAAGAGGAGCCAGCAGTGTGCCCAGGTGGCCAAGAAGGCCAATGGCATCCTGGGCTGGCTCAGGAACAGCGTGGCCAGCAGGTCCAGGGAAGGGATTCTGCCCCTGTGCTCAGCCCTGGGGAGGCCACAGCTTGAGTCCTGGGTCCAGTTCTGGGCCCCTCAGCTCAGCTCAGCTCAGCTCAGCTGAGGAAGGAGCTTGAGGTGCTGGAGCAGGTCCAGAGAAGAGCAAGGAGGCTGGGAAGGGATCCAGCAGCAGAATTCCTGGGAGGAAGGGCTGAGGGAGCTGGGGGTGTTGAGGCTGGAGAAGAGGAGGCTCAGGGGAGACCTCATCACTCTCTCCAACTCCCTGAAAGGAGGTTGGAGCCAGGGGGGGGTTGGGCTCTTTTCCCAGGCAACTCTCAGCAAGACAAGAGGGCACAAGAGGTCTCAAGTTGTGCCAGGGGAGGTTTAGGTTGGCCATGAGAAAGAATTTCTTTACCCAGAGGGTGCTCAGACCTTGGAATGGGCTGCCCAGGGAAGGGGTGGATTCTCCAGCCCTGGAGATATTTCCAAAGAGCCTGGATGTGGCACTCAGTGCCATGGGCTGGGAACCACGGGGGGAGTGGAGCAAGGCTTGGACTTGAGGAGCTCTGAGGTCCCTTCCAACCCAGCCCATTCTGTGATTCCATGAAATCTATGGATTGCTTACAGGTGGAAGCCAGGGGAGCAATTTGAAGGCATAAAACCTTTAGGAAGGCTTTTGGGAAAGTGAGGAAGGAGTGATCAGAGCTTGGTGGTGGAGTCAGGTCTTGGAAAGCTCCAGGAAAAAAAAAAAATGGCAAGGAAGTGATAGAGGTGAGGTTCAGAGTGGAACTGGATTAAGGACACACGTTTGGAGGTGGAAGAGGGAAATTTATAAGCATAAAGAGTTTATAAGATGCATGCAAGAGTTTCTAAGCATGGCAGGTGAGAGAAGACAAGGAAAGCTTCACGTTTGGAAAAAAGAAACAAAGAACTTGATAACTCTGAATTGAAAAAAAAAAAAAAAGAAGATTATTGCCCCAAATTCTCCCTCTCCCCAACAGTTATCTCTTTTCTTTTTAATGGATTTTTTTTTTATTCCTTGCAAATTACTTTCATTTTCTTATCACAGATGTTGAAACAAATGTGCTGGACTGCAGCCACTCAACATTACTCCTTGTTTCCTGACACAGCCATAAAAATCAGACAATATCAAGCAACATTCTCTCCAAATGAATATTCCCACCCAATTAACAACCAGGAGATCTTCCAGAACCATCTCCAGAATAATTAGCTGCTTCTCCCACACAAGCAGGAGCTGTAAATTCTCTGCTGGGTACAGTTTTCCAGCAGAATATTCCCATTTCTTACTGCAACCAGATGGACACAGAATTTCCAGGCATCAGGAAGAAAAAATGATGCAGAAGTTACAGACCCAACAAGAGCATCAAGCTCTGAGCTGCTCACACTTGCAATAAACCCACAGAAATTAGTTAAGATTTACCATTAAATACCTGGAAGCCACACACAACCCAACCTTGGTTTCCCCCTCAAGTTCAAAGATGAAAAAAAAAAAAAAACCCCAGAAAGAAAATAAAATCTGCAGAGTATCCAGCCCTTAATCTCCTTCCCTTCAAAAGCACTGAGGTTTGAAATCCCAAATTCCCATTTTTGATGAAAAGCAGCATCCTAGCAAGGATGGAAGGTGTGAGGAAGAATAAAGAATAAATAAATATAAAATAGAGGGAACATGGCATCAATAAAGATTAAATTCCAAGTTAGAGGACTGATAATTGAAACCATAGGCTTGAGCAGAATATATTTGGCTGAGGTGAGTTCTGCAAATACATCCAGAAGCAATGGAATTCCAGAGGGATTATGGGCTGGATATTAGACAAAGCTATAAAATCCTCAACCACACAACTGAGTAAATATTTTGGGGGAAAAAAAAAGACACAATCATATTTTAGTGATGTGAAATACACTTGGGTTGCATTGGAGACTGGAAACAATGTCAAGGAGACATCTTAGCAACTCCAACAAAAAAAATATTTTCATTATAACTCTGACAAATGTCTGGAAAACTGAGAACACTGAGATTGCATTTGGAATTTTCCTTCTCACTAGTAACTTGCCTGGCAAAATTTGGGATGTGCTTGAGATACAGAACTCGATGAGCATCCCAATGAAAGCCAAACTCTGCATGGAGGCTGAGAGTAAGACCAAAATGAAACCCAGAAAAGGAAACCCAGGCCACGAATCCCAAGACCATGGAACTGAGAAAATGAACCCAGGCCCTGAAACCCAGGCCCTGAAACCCAGAAAATGAACCCAAGAAAAGGAAACCCAGGCCATGAATCCCAGGCCATGAATCCCAAGACCATGGAACCCAGACCACGAACCCCAGACCACGAACCCCAGGCCACGGAACCCAGACCACGAAACCCAGGCCACGAATCCCAGAAAATGAACCCAAGAAAAGGAAACCCAGAAACTGAAACCCAGAAACTGAAACCCAGGCCATGAAACCCAGGCCATGAAACCCAGGCCATGAAACCCAGGCCATGAAACCCAGGCCATGAAACCCAGGCCATGAAACCCAGGCCATGAAACCCAGGCCATGAAACCCAGGCCATGAAACCCAGGCCATGAAACCCAGGCCATGAAACCCAGGCCATGAAACCCAGGCCATGAAACCCAGGCCATGAAACCCAGGCCATGAAACCCAGGCCCTGGAACCCAAGACCATGGAACCCAAGACCATGGAACCCAAGACCATGGAACCCAAGACCATGGAACCCAAGACCATGGAACCCAAGACCATGGAACCCAAGACCATGGAACCCAAGACCATGGAACCCAAGAAAAGGAAACCCAGGCCACGAATCCCAGGCCACGAATCCCAGGCCACGAATCCCAGGCCACGAATCCCAGGCCACGAATCCCAGGCCACGAATCCCAAGACCATGGAACCAAGACCATGGAACCCAGAAAATGAACCCAAGAAAAGGAAACCCAGAAACTGAAACCCAGGCCATGAAGCCCAGGAAAGGAAGCCCAGGAAAGGAAACCAAGGTGAGGAATTCACGACCAGAAGGACACTGAGGGGCTGGGTTAGTGGTGGCCTTGGCAATGTTGGGTTAAGAGTTGGTCTTTTCCCAGCAAACCATTCCCAATTCCTAACAGGTAATTGGAATTTGTTGATTTTCTGCTAATAAATTTCTGGATATTAATGTTAAAGCATAAACCTCAAACCAATTACAACCCAAAGAGCTGTAAGGACTTTTCCCTGAGCAAAGCAAACCCTCTCAGTTGGTATTCAGCCTTTTCCTGAAGCACACAGGGCAATAACGAGCTCCAGCTCCACATTTATTTTTCTTGATTAAATTAATGGCATAGAAAAAAAAAAAAAAAAAACCACCTAGGAGCTGCAAAGCTGGGATTTCAACAGTCCCCATTACACTGAGAACACCCCATTATTTGCACAACAATTCTTCATTAAGAATTCTGGTTTTATCTCCTTTTTTTAGATGAGTAACAGAGTAACTGAGCTACTTTGGGGTGTAACTGAGGACATCTATGTATCCTACAGCAGGGAAAAGTCCTGGATTTTATTTTTTTTTTCTTATTTTTCTATTAAAAGCAAAGCTTCTGTCTGTTTTACCAGCTCAATTTAAAGATCACAGAACATTCTCTCAGATTTTGGTCAAAAAGCATGGATGAGGCTCTATTTAACTTCCCCATCAAACTGCACTTAAGCAAGACAACTCCATTTATTTCTATCTTCCAAGGAAAATAAAGTTGCAAGGAGTTGGATTCTGCTCTAATACAGCTCTCCAAGGAGAAAAATGTTACTGCAGTATTTGGGCAATATCATATATTAAAAAAACAGAATAAAAATGCTTTGAGTCCCCTTGTTTGCTCCGTGCTACGCTGCATTTCTAAGTGGGGTTCAGTTGACAAAAGACTTCCCAGGAAAGTCAGGAAAATGTTTCCTGACACCACACCCAGGAAAATGCTTCTGAAAACGATGGGAAAAACCTTGCACTGCTCTGATTTTTATTTCTTTTTATTGGACTATTTTTTCTCTTTGCAAATTGCAGGACTGAGCTGCCTCAAATGGGCTGGAAGATCCCCTCTTGTTCGTGGGCACAAGTGCCACTATTTAGGACAAAACAAATCCCAAGAAAGGTGCAAAGGCTCTTCCCACTCTACACAATTCCCTTTTTTTTTTAGGATTGGTTGGGGATCCCACTTGGAGAGGGCAAGGGAAACTCAGCCAAATTGCTGCCAAACTCTCCACCAAGGCTCCTATTTCTGATTTTAAGGAGAAAGTCCCAAACAATTCAGGAGCAGGGTTTGATTCAACCTAAAGAATCAAACCTAAAAATAAGATTTTTGCCATGGCCCTATAACTGGAGGAGAAATTTGCCTCCCAATCCTACTCTGAGTTAAACAAAAAATAATAATAAAAATAATAAAAAAATACCAGAGACACCTTTTAGGAACAAGCAGTAACCCCAAACTGCTTTGTGGGTTCACCAGAAAGTGGGACAAGGTTTTCAATCATTTTTATGGCTGTTTTTTAAGTCTCCTAAAAAATTCCACCCTAATTCCAGTTGATTCCATCCTCTCTGATGTTTGGGGTCTGGAACAGTCACTACAAGTCACAGTTTATAAGGAAATTTTTATTAATCATCATTGTATAAATGAAATAATCCATATTAAAGCTCAAGTGCCACTATTTAGGACAAAACAAATCCCAAGAAAGGTGCAAAGGCTCTTCCCACTCTACACAATTCCCATTTTTTTTTTTTAGGATTGGTTGGGGATCCCACTTGGAGAGGGCAAGGGAAACTCTGCCAAATTGCTGCCAAACTCTTCACCAGGGCTCCTATTTCTGATTTTAAGGAGAAAGTCCCAAACAATTCAGGGCTTGATTCAAGTAGTAACAACCCAGAGAAGAACCTAAAAAAAAAGATTTTTGCCATGGCCCTATAACTGGAGGAGAAATTTGCCTCCCAGCCCTACTCTGAGTTGAACAAATAAGAAGAAAAAAATAATAAAAAAATACCAGAGACACCTTTTAGGAACAAGCAGTAACCCCAAACTGCTTTGTGGGTTCACCAGAAAGTGGGACAAGGTTTTAAATCATTTTTATGGCTGTTCCTAAAGTCTCCTGCCAAAATTCCACCCTCATTCCAGTTGATTCCATCCTCTCTGATGTTTGGGGTCTGGAACAGTCACTACAAGTCACACTTTATAAGGAAATCTTTATTAATCATAATTGTATAAATGAAATAATCCATATTAAAGCTCAAGTGCCACTATTTAGGACAAAAATCCCAAGAAAGGTGCAAAGGCTCTTCCTACTCTCCACAATTCCCTTTTTTTTTTTTTAGGATTGGTTGGGGATCCCACTTGGAGAGGGCAAGGGAAACTCTGCCAAATTGCTGCCAAACTCTCCACCAGGGCTCCTATTTCTGATTTTAAGGAGAAAGTCCCAAACAATTCAGGGCTTGATTCAAGTAGTAACAACCCAGAGAAGAACCTAAAAAAAAAGATTTTTGCCATGGCCCTATAACTGGAGGAGAAATTTTCCTCCCAGTCCTACTCTGAGCTGAACAAATAAGAAGAAAAAATTCAGAATAATTGAGACACCTTTTAGGAACAAGCAGTAACCCCAAACTGCTTTGTGGGTTCACTAGAAAGTGGGACAAGGTTTTCAAACATTTTTATGGCTGTTCATAAAGCCTCCTGAAAAATTCCACCCTAATTCCAGTTGATTTCATCCTCTCTGATGTGTAGGATCTGGAACAGTCACTACAAGTCACAGTTTATAAAGAAATTTTTATTAATCATCATTGTATTAATAAATAATTAATATTAAAGCTCAAGTGCCACTATTTAGGACACAACAAATCCCAAGAAAGGTGCAAAGGCTCTTCCCACTCTACACAATTCCCTTTTTTTTTTTTAGGATTGGTTGGGGATCCCACTTGGAGAGGGCAAGGGAAACTCTGCCAAATTGCTGCCAAACTCTCCACCAGGGCTCCTATTTCTGATTTTAAGGAGAAAGCCCCAAACAATTCAGGGCTTGATTCAAGTAGTAACAACCCACAGAACCTAAAAAAAAGATTTTTGCCATGGCCCTATAACTGGAGGAGAAATTTTCCTCCCAGTCCTACTCTGAGCTGAACAAATAAGAAGAAAAAATTCAGAATAATTGAGACACCTTTTAGGATCAAGAAGTAACCCCAAACTGCTTTGTGGGTTCACCAGAAAGTGGGACAAGGTTTTCAATCATTTTTATGGCTGTTCCTAAAGTCTCCTGCCAAAATTCCACCCTCATTCCAGTTGATTCCATCCTCTCTGATGTTTGGGGTCTGGAACAGTCACTACAAGTCTCACTTTATAAGGAAATTTTTATTAATCATCATTGTATTATTAAATAATCCATATTAAAGCTCAAGTGCCACTATTTAGGACAAAACAAATCCCAAGAAAGGTGCAAAGGCTCTTCCCACTCTACACAATTCCCTTTTTTTTTTTTAGGATTGGTTGGGGATCCCACTTGGAGAGGGCAAGGGAAACTCTGCCAAATTGCTGCCAAACTCTCCACCAGGGCTCCTATTTCTGATTTTAAGGAGAAAGTCCCAAACAATTCAGGAGCAGGGTTTGATTCAACCTAAAGAATCAAACCTAAAAAAAAGATTTTTGCCATGGCCCTATAACTGGAGGAGAAATTTGCCTCCCAGTCCTACTCTGAGTTAAACAAAAAATAATAATAAAAATAATAAAAAAATACCAGAGACACCTTTTAGGAACAAGCAGTAACCCCAAACTGCTTTGTGGGTTCACCAGAAA
Organism: Heliangelus exortis; assembly: GCF_036169615.1. Lineage (NCBI taxonomy): Eukaryota > Metazoa > Chordata > Aves > Apodiformes > Trochilidae > Heliangelus > Heliangelus exortis. Next base: position 1,440,750 of record NC_092454.1, read on the forward strand.
GTGGGACAAGGTTTTCAATCATTTTTATGGCTGTTCCTAAAGTCTCCTGCAAAATTCCACCCTGATTCCAGTTGATTCCATCCTCTCTGATGTTTGGGGTCTGGAACAGTCACTACAAGTCACACTTTATAAGGAAATTTTTATTAATCATCATTGTATTATTAAATAATCCATATTAAAGCTCAAGTGCCACTATTTAGGACAAAACAAATCCCAAGAAAGGTGCAAAGGCTCTTCCCACTCTACACAATTCCTTTTTTTTTTTTATGATTGGTTGAGGATCCCATTTGGAGAGGGGAATCAGGGCCAAATTCCTTGTTCTTCTCCACACCCCAACATTTCCACTGCCTGATAAGGTTCATTATAGAACCAAGAACCTTCCAAAAAAATTTAATTTTTTTGCTGTCTGTAAAAAGACACTAAGGAGCCTTCAGTATTTCAATTAAAAAACCCTTTTCCTCAAGTACAGAGCCCACCATCAGCAAATTCTCTCAAAACCTCCTGGATAAAGTACTTTTCCTAAAATCCAGGCTCTGCACAGTAAACAGAATTAAATTCTTTTCTGAACCACCCTTTATCAACTCAGCTGCTGCCCTGAAAACTGGAAACTCATCTCCAACTCCTCTTCATGTACCAGAAATTCCTTCCCTGAGCATTTTGGGTTCAGGCATCACCTCACTGAGCACCAAAATAAAAAAGTCCAGCTCATACCAAGGCACCATCCTTAAAATTTTTGCATCTCTAAAGTAATTTTTTAATTTTTTCCCTCTTTTTTTTTTTTTTTTTTGGCAACTTTTTCTGGTTCTGGTTTGGTTTTATAATGTGTACCAGGCAGAATCAGGGCAAGGGAGCCCTGCAGGAAAGAGGCACTGGAGAATCTAAATGTGAAACTGGGTGGATTTTTGAAAAAGAAATAAATAACCTCCAAGGTTCAGTGTTTGTTTTAAGTGGGCCACATCTGTTAAAAATCTGTTTTCATCTAAGAATAAACATTGTTAAGCTGTTGAGGTCAAGAATAAGGTAAAGACCTGACTTAGAGAATTAATAGCTGAGAGAAAATGGACTCTCATTTATACACTTTGATGTAAAAATTGATTAATTTATATACTTGGTGTATAAATACCCAAAATCCTTCTGGGTATAAAAAATAAGAAATTTTTATCTTCTCTTATACCTCACCAAGCTCAGTGGGTTGCAGCTGGAGAGCTCAGCTTCAAAAATCCTGGGCTTGAGCTTAGCCAGAGCTTCTTCCAGCCTAACCTAAAGTATAAAACACTCATCAAACAACAAAATTCAGTAGAACAGAACCACAGAATGGGTTGGACTTTAAGACCATCTCATTCTAACCCCTCCCCAGCTTTCCTGGAGCCCCTTCAGGCACTAGAAGGTGCTCTAAGGTCTCCCTGCAGCCTTCTCTTCTCCAGCCTCAACAACCCCAACTCTCTCAGCCTGGCTCCAGAGCTGCTCCAGCCCTCCCAGCATCTCCAGGGCCTCCTCTAGACTCACTCCAGCAGCTCCATGTCCTTCTGGGCTTGGGGACCCCAGAACTGGACCCAGCACCCCAGGGGGGTCTCCCCAGAGTGGAGCAGAGGGGGACAATCCCCTCCCTGACCCTGCTGGGGATGCAGCCCAGGACAGGGCTGGTTTCTGGGCTGCCAGCACATGTTGAGCTTCTCCTCACCCAACACCTGATCATGGAATATTCAGAGTTGGAAAAGACCTTCAAGATCATCTCATTCCAACTTTTATCCATGCCCAGGGACACCTCCCACCAGCCCAGGTTGCTCCAAGCCCCATCCAACCTGACCTGAGACACTGCCAGGGATGGGGCAGCCACAGCTTCTCTGGGAATCCTGGCACAGGGGCTCAGTGTTGCAAGACAAACCTCTCTTAGGGCACGGTGCTCCGAGGTCCAACAGGTGCTCCAGCAGAAGTGCACAAACAGTGCTCTGAGTCTGCTGCCCTCAGGATTGCTTTTCCTGGCTTAGTGTTACTGCTCCAGACTCCACTAACCTCTCTGCTGCTTGCTCAGGAATGAGCTGAGCCTGGGCTTCAAGCCTCACCTTTTATTGGCCCCTTAATCCTGCTCATGTGCAATTGGGGCCTGCTCTAATCAGGCCCAGGTGGGCTTCACACAACCTCATGCCCACTGCCTGCTAATTAATGGCACCTGGTAATTTAGTTGCCTCATTTCACTCCAGGGAGCTCCAGGCTGGGCAGAGAGTGGCAGAAAGGGAGCTGGGAGTCTGGATTGCCAGGAAGCTGAAGAGGAGGCAGCAGTGTGCCCAGGTGGCCAAGAAGGCCAATGGCATCCTGGGCTGGCTCAGGAACAGCGTGGCCAGCAGGTCCAGGGAAGGGATTCTGCCCCTGTGCTCAGCCCTGGGGAGGCCACAGCTTGAGTCCTGGGTCCAGTTCTGGGCCCCTCAGCTCAGCTCAGCTGAGGAAGGAGCTTGAGGTGCTGGAGCAGGTCCAGAGAAGAGCAAGGAGGCTGGGAAGGGATCCAGCAGCAGAATTCCTGGGAGGAAGGGCTGAGGGAGCTGGGGGTGTTGAGGCTGGAGAAGAGGAGGCTCAGGGGAGACCTCATCACTCTCTCCAACTCCCTGAAAGGAGGTTGGAGCCGGGGGGGGTTGGGCTCTTTTCCCAGGCAACTCTCAGCAAGACAAGAGGGCACAAGAGGTCTCAAGTTGTGCCAGGGGAGGTTTAGGTTGGCCATGAGAAAGAATTTCTTTCCCCAGAGGGTGATCAGACATTGGAATGGGCTGCCCAGGGAAGGGGTGGATTCTCCAGCCCTGGAGATATTTCCAAAGAGCCTGGATGTGGCACTCAGTGCCATGGGCTGGGAACCACGGGGGGAGTGGAGCAAGGCTTGGACTTGAGGAGCTCTGAGGTCCCTTCCAAGCCAGCCCATTCTAGGATTGCTTATCCTGGCTTGGTGCTACTGCTCCAGATTCCACTAATCTCTCTGCTGCTTGCTCAGGGATGAGCTGAGCGTGGGCTTCAAGCCTCACCTTTTATTGGCCCCTTAATCCTGCTCATGTGCAGTTGGGGCCTGCCCTAATCAGGCCCAGGTGGGCTTAACACAACCTCATGCCCACTGCCTGGTAATCAGTGGCACCTGGTTGCCTCATTTCACTACAGCTCAGCACCCTCAAATTCAAGAATTTCTTCCTAAGATCCACTATAAATCTCCCCTCTTCCAGTTTAAAACCATTCCCCCTTTTCTACTCACTCCCTGCCCTTGTCCCCAGTCCCTCCCCAGCTTTCCTGGAGCCCCTTCAGGCACTGGAAGGTGCTCTAAGGTCTCCCTGCAGCCTTCTCTCCTCCAGCCTGAACAACCCCAAATCCCTTATCCTGGCTCCAGAGCTGCTCCAGCCCTCCCAGCATCTCCTCTGGATTTATTCCAACAGCTCCATCTCCTTCCTGAATCCCCTATCTCCAGCCTTTCACTTCCCAACTGGCAGCTCCTCCCAGGAGATGCTTCCCAGGTTTCAATCACCCCCCAAAATCCAGCTAAGATCATGGGAACCCCAAAAATGTTTGAACATTCCCCCTGTGATCCTGACACCTCCATTCCCCTTCTTCAAAAGAAGTGGAGGCCCTGAAGCACCAAACCCAGGCTGAGCTCAGGAAGCAGCTTCTGCAGGCTGCTCAAAATAAATCCAGGATTATTCTTATTATTTAGAAATAGACAAGTTATAGAATTCAGGCAGGCAGCTCCTCAACTCTACTTCTAAAAAAAATCACCTGAATTTCTAAAGTGGAGACACCTCCCAAAGAAACCTCCTTAAATTACAGAAGCAATGAGCTCAATGAAGAATTAATTCCTTAGTGTTGGCTTGATAGGAGATTTTTTGCTTTTCTTTTATTTGTATTTTTGCCTTCTTCTTGCTGAATTCATTAGGTGAGTGCATGGAGTTATCTGAATAACTCTTTCCCTGTGTTTACAGAATTTGCTGGAACTTTTCCCCTGGAATTTACTTTCTGGATCCCAGAGGAAAGAGAAAAAACTGATTCTAATTCTTGAATTAAAAAGCTGGAAAAAATACCCATTCCAAAGGAGCTTTCTGCAAAAAGCTCCCATGGTTTCTCTTAAAATGAAGTGTAATTCCTAACACATTTATACTCAGGTTTTTTAGGCTTAGTTTTTTATATAAATTCTTCAAAACTTGTTCTGGTATGGCCTGACATCTCCAGGCACCTGGTGTCTGATGGAGGCTTTGGAGCTCTTTGGAAAATGAGTTTTTCCTGATGTGCTGGGGGGAAAATCCAACTCTTCCAGAGCCAGGATCAACCTGGGCATAGGAACCACATTGTAAAATAGGTAAAAAATAAAAACTTTCTGCCAGTGCCACCAACAAACACCTAGAAACCACTTGCTGGAGTAACAGAGGTTGAAGGCTCAACTATTTCTTTCTTTCTATGGGAATTTAAATTTCAGGTTTGCTTTTCAGCCCAGAAATCAGTCATTTCTTCCTCCAAAAATCTACTTTTTATTTACCTTTATGATGCTGGATGATCAACTTTTTCCATCCAAAACTTTTGTGGCATCAAATATTTATGTCACGGGCACTTCACCTAAAAACCTAAATGACTAAAGATGTTTATCCCTCATTTTTGGGTTTGTTTTCTTTTTCTTCCCTTGCATTAGAGAAAAGAAGAAATTATTTGCAAAGATTGGGGGCTACCTGACCACAAATCCTGACAGATAGGCTGAGGGTTCAAACAAATCCCAAACCATCAGTGGGAAAAACAGCATTTTAAATATTCAGAATTATGATATACTACCTACATTTTTTTTTACTTTGCTGCCTATTCCTTTGAGTAGGATTTAAGGCTTCTCTTTTTCTTTTTTATTTCCCAAGTAACCAAGGGAAAAAGACCAAGCAGAGGCTTCTGCCTTCACTAATTATGGGAGCTGAGAGCTGCACCTAAAGACAGATTTCTAGCAAGAAAAAGCAGGAGAGGAGGAATTAGCAGCAAAGCCTCAGCTGCCTCTGAACCATCAAAGCTTGAACAGGAGAACAAAACTCCCAAGAGGCTCAATAAAATCTGAATTTTTTGTTTTAGAAGCACCACTCATTTCTTGTAAGAGCTGCTGTCTGCTCACATTATCCTGAAATGAGACCTTGTGCTGCTTGCCCTGAGCCAAATTCTGATGGACTCCACTAGTTCCTTCTTATTTCCCTCATTATTTGCTCCAGTTTTTCCCTGGGATAAAATGTGAACATGCTGGGAAGAAAGAAATTAATTCTCCTTTCTCCTGTAGGCAGCTTGAGAGGGGGGGTTTGGCCAGGAAAAACCAGCAACCCATCCCCAACCCATCAGAAATGGAAATGCAATAACATTAAAATTAAAAAGAAAGTTAAAATAAAAAATAAAAATAAAAATAGAATTGAAATTGAAATTAAAATTGAAATTGAAATTGAAATTAAAATTAAAATTAAAATTAAAATTAAAATTAAAATTAAAATTAAAATTAAATCTGAAGTGGGTTGAGAGAAGTCTTTCCAGGCTAAACCCCAAAGTTTTGTCTTTTAAATCCTCTATTTATATGCTCTTTATATTGTTATATTTATTTTTTATATAAAACATATATTTTATTTTTATATTTTTATATTTATATCCTCTAGTGAGGCTTTGGTTTGGAATTCCAGGATGGAAAAGTAGATGTTGGAGATTCCAGGATGCCTCATCTGCTACTTTTGGTCTCAAATGACAAAGCCAGAAGAAATTCCCCAAATTTCCAAGCTCCAAAGCACTCCTAAAAGTCAGGATGAGCTCAGGTTTCTCAGGTACCTGGATGCTTCCCTAGGACCAGTCCTGTAGGCAGCAGGTGCCTGGACGGTGGCCGCCCCGCCTGTGCCTTGGTGGGACTGGCCCAGATCCGCATGCCCGGGTTCGGTGGGGTGTGGTTTCCTGGGAGAGTTCCAGAGCCGGACGGATCAGAGTTGGCTCCTGATACTAATCCAAACCAGCACTACCTCGACTGACTCTGTTCACGAACCGAGCTCGCGCCCGCGGCGAGACTCATCCCACGCAACATCTGGTGGAGAATGCGAGCAACAATTTCGGTCTAAACCGTCTCCCCGAGCGTTTCGTCTGAAAGTGACCCTTCTCCACAGACCGTTCGATACCCCGAAAGATTCGGGTAAGAGAAACCCTTTTTCTTCTTTTCGACATCGATATCAGTAAAACCGATGATGGGATCCTATGCAAGCAAACCTACCGGCACCGCCGTTGCCGAGCAGACTGTAACCCAAGCGGAAAGGCAGGAACCCTTCCGCTACCCGGGTCCTGAGACCGCCTGGAACCTCCGGGGGGAGGTGCATGATCTGCTGGCAAGTCTCCACTATGGGGAGATCAACGGTGACATTGTTGGTGTGGCCAACACCTGGCGGGTCGTTTGCGGTTTGTTCAGCCTGAAGAAGAGGAGGCTCAGGGGAGACCTCATTGCTGTCTACAACTACCTGAAAGGAGGCTGTAGCGAGGTGGGAGCTGGACTCTTTTCACAGACGACCTTCAACAAGACAAGAGGACACAGTCTTAAGTTGTGCCAGGGGAGGTTTAGGTTAGATATTAGAAAGAATTTCTTCACAGAGAGGGTGATTAGGCTATGGAATGGACTGCCCGGTGAGGTGGTAGATTCTCCATCCCTGGAGACATTTAAAAAAAGACTGGATGTGGCACTCAGTGCCATGGTCTAGCAACTGCTCCGGTGGGTCAAGGGTTGGACTAGATGATCTCTGAGGTCCCTTCCAACCCGGCTAATTCTATGATTCTATGATTCTATGATTCTCTTATGAAAGCCGAAATAGAAGTGGCAATTGCCACCGCCGCGGCCCCATTACGAAAGACCGAGGTATTTCCCCCGAAGGAAATGCCCGCTGCGACCCCCTCAGCACCCCCCCTCGAGGGGGAGGAGCCCGAGAGAATGCCGACCGTGACTCCGTCGGCACCACCCTCTGAGGGGGGGGAGCCTGAGAGAACGCTGACCGTGACTCCGTCGGCACCACCCTCTGAGGGGGGGGAGCCCGAGAGAACGCCGACCGTGACTCCGTCGGCACCACCCTCTGAGGGGGGGGAACCCGAGAGAACGCCGACCGTGACCCCGTCGGCGCCGCCCTCCGAGGGGGGGGAGCCCGAGAGAACGCCGACCGTGACCCCGTCGGCGCCACCCCTGGAGGAAGTCGAAACACCGGAAAATGATGGGGCAGAAACCGCGGCTTGCAGCACCTCCGGCTGCCGCGGAGAGCAACCCCCGGCGCCGCTCCCGATCCCACGAAAGGCGGCAGAGGGAAAAGCAGCCCCTAAACTGAAGTGGCTGTACATGCGGCTGGGTTTCCTCAGCCTCACCCTGGTGCACCTCGCCACCACCTGGCTCGGCCTTTATCTGTGCTAGGCTTTCGGCGCCTTCTCCCCCAGGAGCCTGCAGGCTTCGCAGGTGACGCTCTTGGCCCTCAGCTTCTGTGGCTTCGTCGTCTTCACCAACCTCTCCCGGCAGACCAGCACCACCGGCTCTGAACAACGAGGCACCACGCAGCTAAGATCTTCGCGCATTTGTCATCTTTTCCCCCATAATAAAAAAAAAAAAAAAAAAAAAAAAAAGGGGGGAAATGTAGGCAGCAGGTGCCCGGACGGTGCCCGCCCCGCCTGTGCCGGCTGGGACTGGCCCAGATGCGCATGCCCGGGTTCGGTGGGGTGTGGTTTCCTGGGAGAGTTCCAGAGCCGGACGGATCAGAGTTGGCTCCTGATACTAATCCGAACCAACACTTGACTGACTCTGTTCACGAACCAAGCTCGCGCCCGCAGCGAGACTCATCCCACGCAACATCTGGTGGAGAATGCGAGCAACAATTTCGGTCTAAACCGTCTCCCCGAGCGTTTCGTCCGAAAGTGACCCTTCTCCACAGACCGTTCGATACCCCGAAAGATTCGGGTAAGAGAAACCCTTTTTCTTCTTTTCGACATCGACATCAGTAAAACCGATGATGGGATCCTATGCAAGCAAACCTACCGGCACCGCCGTTGCCGAGCAGACTGTAACCCAAGCAGAAAGGCAGGAACCCTTCCGCTACCCGGGTCCTGAGACCGCCTGGAACCTCCGGGGGGAGGTGCATAGTCTGCTGGCAAGTCTCCGCTATGGGGAGATCAACGGCGACATTGTTGGTGTGGGCAACACCTGGCAGGTCGTTTGCGGTTTGTTCAGCCTGAAGAAGAGGAGGCTCAGGGGAGACCTCATCGCTCTCTACAACTCCCTGAAAGGAGGCTGTAGCGAGGTGGGAGCTGGACTCTTTTCACAGACGACCTTCAACAAGACAAGAGGACACAGTCTTAAGTTGTGCCAGGGGAGGTTTAGGTTAGATATTAGAAAGAATTTCTTCACGGAGAGGGTGATTAGGCTATGGAATGGACTGCCCGGTGAGGTGGTAGATTCTCCGTCCCTGGAGACATTTAAAAAAAGACTGGATGTGGCACTCAGTGCCATGGTCTAGCAATTGCTCCGGTGGATCAAGGGTTGGACTAGATGATCTCTGAGGTCCCTTCCAACCCGGCTAATTCTATGATTCTATGATTCTCTTATGAAAGCCGAAACAGAAGTGGCAATTGCCACCACGGCCCCATTACGAAAGACCGAGGTATTTCCCCCGAAGGAAATGCCTGCTGCGACCCCCTCGGCACCCCCCCTCGAGGGGGAGGAGCCCGAGAGAACGCCGACCGTGACTCCGTCGGCACCACCCTCTGAGGGGGGGGAGCCTGAGAGAACGCTGACCGTGACTCCGTCGGCACCACCCTCTGAGGGGGGGGAGCCCGAGAGAACGCCGACCGTGACTCCGTCGGCACCACCCTCTGAGGGGGGGGAGCCCGAGAGAACGCCGACCGTGACCCCGTTGGCGCCGCCCTCCGAGGGGGGGGAGCCCGAGAGAACGCCGACCGTGACCCCGTCGGCGCCACCCCTGGAGGAAGTCGAAACACCGGAAAATGATGGGGCAGAAACCGCGGCTTGCAGCACCTCCGGCTGCCGCGGAGAGCAACCCCCGGCGCCGCCCCCGATCCCACGAAAGGCGGCAGAGGGAAAAGCAGCCCCTAAACTGAAGTGGCTGTACATGCGGCTGGGTTTCCTCAGCCTCACCCTGGTGCACCTCGCCACCACCTGGCTCGGCCTTTATCTGTGCTAGGCTTTCGGCGCCTTCTCCCCCAGGAGCCTGCAGGCTTCGCAGGTGACGCTCTTGGCCCTCAGCTTCTGTGGCTTCGTCGTCTTCACCAACCTCTCCCTGCAGACCAGCACCACCGGCTCTGAACAACGAGGCACCTCACAGCTAAGATCTTCGCGTATTTGTCATCTTTTCCCCCATAATAAAAAAAAAAAAAAAAAAAAAAAAAAAGGGGGGAAATGTAGGCAGCAGGTGCCCGGACGGTGCCCGCCCCACCTGTGCCAGCTGGGACTGGCCCAGATCCGCATGCCCGGGTTCGGTAGGGTGTGGCTTCCGGAGAGAATTCCAGAGCCGGACGGATCAGAGTTGGCTCCTGATACTAATCCGAACCAACACTTGACTGACTCTGTTCACGAACCGAGCTCGTGCCCACGGTGAGACTCATCTCACGCAACATCCCCCCAAAAAATTCCCAAAAAGACCCATGAGGAAATTTCTTTATTGCAATTAATTTCATCTGTAGAAAAGGAGATTTTGTAGCAATACCTTGTTTTAATTTTTTTGGATCTTGATCCTAAAGTTGTTTAGGACAACTTGGCCATGACTTGGGGGAACAGAACCTGTCACAATTTCACAATATCAGATCCTAAAATGCCATCTGGGAAGCTTGGCAAAATCCCATCAGGCACCCAAACATCCAGAAATCCAACTTCCAGGAAAAAAATTCAGCAGCTGGTCCCAACAGATTGTGTTGCCAGGCAGGAGTGAGCAAAGTTTTCCAAAAAATGCTCTGGGAAAAGAATTTTATCACCACTTGGAGCTGGGGAATAGTTTTTGCCATTGAACCTCTACATCCAGTTCCTTCCAGGAAAGTTGGAGAGGGACATTGGAAGGGGCTGGAGGGATGGGATGAGGGAAAATGGATTTAAATTAAATAAAAGATTTAGGATGTTAGGAACAAGTTCTGGACCATGAGGGGAGTGGAAAAATGGCCCAGGTTGGCCAGGGAGGTGGTTGAGGCCTCATCCCTGGGGATGTTCCACCTCATCCCTGGGGATGTTCAGCCCCATCCCTGGGGATGTTCAACCTCATTCCTGGAGAAACTCAACCTCATCCCTGGGGATGTTCAACCCCATCCCTGGGGATGTTCAACCTCATCCATGGAGTTATTCAACCTCATTCCTGGAGAAACTCAACCCCATCCCTGGGATGTTCAGCCTCATCCCTGAAGAAACTCAACCTCATCCCTGGAGAAACTCAACCTCATCCATGGAGTTATTCAACCTCATCCCTGGGGATGTTCAACCTCATCCCTGGGGATGTTCAGCCCCATTCCTGGGGATGCTCAAGGTGAGGCTTGAGAAGGCTCTGAGCACCCTGATCCAGGTGAGGGTGTCCCTGGGTGACCTTTGGAAGGTCCCTTTCCCACCCAAATTATTCCATGAAGAACCTGAGAACTTGTAGAACTGGAAAATGAGCTAAACCAACCTGTCTGCTCCAGGAAAAACAATGATCTTTTTTGGAGAACCAAAAAACACAACCAGACAAAGGATAAAAAGTGGAATAAAAGCCTTTGGACTTCTTACCTGCCAAAACTCTGACTTCTCAACTCAACCCCATCCCTGGGGATGTTCAACCCCATCCCTGGGGATGTTCAAGCCCATCCCTGGGGTGTTCAACCTCATCCCTGGGGATGTTCAACCTCATCCCTGGAGAAACTCAACCTCATCCCTGGAGAAACTCAACCTCATCCATGGAGTTATTCAACCTCATCCCTGGGAATGTTCAACCTCATTCCTGGAGAAACTCAACCTCTTCCCTGGAAATGTTCAACCTCATCCCTAGGGATAATTTAACCACATCCCTGGGGATGTTCAGCCTCATCCCTGAAGAAACTCAACCTCATCCATGAAGAAACTCAACTTCATCCATGGAGTTATTAACCTCATTCCTGGAGAAACTCAACCCCATCCCTGGGGTGTTCAACCTCATCCCTGGGGATGTTCAACCCCATCCCTGAAGAAACTCAACCTCATCCTTGGAGAAACTCAGCCTCATCCCTGGAGTTATTCAACCTCATTCCTGAGGATGTTCAACCTCATCCATGGAGTTATTCAACCCCATCCCTGGGGATGTTCAAGGTGAGGCTTGAGAAGGCTCTGAGCACCCTGATCTAGGTGAGGGTGTCCCTGGGTGACCTTTAGAAGGTCCTTTCCCACCCAAATTATTCCATGAAGAACCTGAGAACTTGTAGAACTGGCAAATGAGCTAAACCAACCTGTCTGCTCCAGGAAAAACAATGATCTTTTTTGGAGAACCAAAAAACACAACCAGACAAAGGATAAAAAGTGGAATAAAAGCCTTTGGACTTCTTACCTGCCAAAACTCTGACTTCTGCATCATTCCCAGTCCTGGAACTGGCTGGGTTTTTTGCCAGGCACCTGTAGATCCCAGTGTCCCCATGTTGGAGCCTGCTGATCTGTAAAGCTCCTGAGGGCAGGACAGCCACCCGTGGGTCTGTGGGACTGGGGAAAAAATCCTCCTGGTTCCTCTGCCAGTGCACCACGGGCATGGGTTCACCAACAACTTCACACTTGAGGAGAATGGTGTCTCCTGCAAAAGCTGTGACAGACTCTGTCTGGGAAAGGAACCTCAGGGGACCTGGAAACACAAGGCAAAAAAAAAATAAATATAATTATACAACTGCTGGAGTTAGAAGTTGACATCGTGACTTAAAGAGTTGAACAGTCCTGATGAAATAATTTTAAATTCGTGGGATATTCTATAAAATTGTGGAATTTCTACACTGGTGATGTGGATTAATATTTTCCTGTGGAAATTACACTCATTAAAAGCCACTCATTAAAATCCACTCATTAAAAGCCACTCATTCTGTCTGGGAAAGAAACCTCAAGGGACCTGGAAACACAAGCAAGAAAAAAAAAATAAGAAAAAATTATAAAAAAAAATAAATTATACAACTGCTGGAGTTAGAAGTTGCCATCCTGACTTAAAGAGTTGAACAATCCTGATGAAATAATTTTAAATTCATGGGATATTCTATAAAATCTTGGAATTTCTACACTGGTGATGTGGATTAATATTTTCCTGTGGAAATTACACTCATTAAAAGCCAGGAAAGAAGCCTCAGGGGACCTCCAAACACAAGCAAAAAAAAAAATATAATTATACAACTGCTGGAGTTAGAAGTTGCCATCCTGACTTAAAGAGTTGAACAATCCTGATGAAATAATTTCCAGTTCATGGGATATTCTATAAAATCTTGGAATTTCTACACTGGTGATGTGGATTAATATTTTCCTGTGGAAATTACACTCATTAAAAGCCACTCATTAAAAGCCACTCATTCTGTCTGGGAGAGAAACCTCAAGGGACCTCCAAACAAAAGCCAAAAAATAAAAAAATTATAAAAAAAAATTATAAAAAAAAAAAAAATTCATTATACAACTGGTGGAGTTAGAAGTTGCCATCTTGACTTAAAGAGATGAACAATCCTGATGAAATAATTTCCAATTTATGGGATATTCTATAAAATTGTGGAATTTTTACACTGGTGATGTGGATTAATATTTTCCTGTGGAAATTACACTCATTAAAAACCAAGAAAGAAACCTCAAGGGATCTGCAGACACAAGCCAAAAAAAAAAAAAATTATAATTATACAACTGCTGGAGTTAGAAGTTGCCATCCTGACTTAAAGAGTTGAACAATCCTGATGAATTAATTTCCAATTCATGGGATATTCTACGGAATCTTGGAATTTCTACACTGGTGATGTGGATTAAAATTTTCCTGTGGAAATTACACTCATTAAAAGCCACTCATTAAAAGCCACTCATTAAAAACCACTCATTCTGTCTGGGAGAGAAGCCTCAAGGCACCTCCAAACTCAAGCCAACAAATAAAAAAATTATAAAAAAAAATTATTAAAAAAAAATTAATTATACAACTGCTGGAGTTAGAAGTTGCCATCCTGACTTAAAGAGTTGAACAATCCTGATGAAATAATTTTAAATTCTTGGGATATTCTACAGAATCTTGGAATTTCCACATGGGTGATGTGGATTAAAATTTTCCTGTGGAAATTACACTCATTAAAAGCCACTCATTAATTCACTCATTATTCTGTTATCAACAGAAAGAATAATCACAAATTGCCTCCAAACCACTCAGCAACAACTTGAGCAAATCCAGCAATCCAAAGTGCTCAAAACCAAGCACAATTAAACCTAAAAGGTTAAAAAAATGTTACAGCCACATCTTGTGTTTCTCCACCCCTCCAAATCAAAGGGAAAATCCTCTATGAAGTTGCTTGGCTCCCATAATTAGAGATTTTAAATGAGGAGCAGCTCTGCTTTTAACTCAGGAGGTGAAGGGAGGATTTAATTGCACAAAAAAAAAAAAAAAAAAGCAAAAAAAGAGCAGGATCATGTTCTGGAAGGAAAACCTCAACATGGTTTGAAGTGAAAGATGAGGTCAAGATCATGGATTAATAGTAAACAAAAATGCAATTATTTAAATACCTCAAGAAACATTGAATTTTTGGGGTTGAAAACCCCTAACCCACCCCTGCCCCATGGCCCTCAGCACCACATCTCCAGGAATTTGAGAGGAAGGAAGGAGAAGGAGAAGGAGAAGGAGAAGGAGAAGGAGAAGGAGAAGGAGAAGGAGAAGGAGAAGGAGAAGGAGAAGGAGAAGGAGAAGGAGAAGGAGAAGGAGAAGGAGAAGGAGGAGAAGGAGAAGGAGAAGGAGAAGGAGAAGGAGAAGGAGAAGGAGAAGGAGAAGGAGAAGGAGAAGGAGAAGGAGAAGGAGAAGGAGAAGGAGAAGGAGAAGGAAAGAGAGAGAAAAAGAAAAAGGAGAAAAAGAAAAAGGAGAAAAAGAAAAGGAAAAAGAGGGAGAAAAAGAAAAAGAAGGAGAAAAAGAGGGAGAAAAAGAAGGAGAAAAAGAAGGAGAAAAAGAAAAAGAAAAAGAAGGAGAAAAAGAGGGAGAAAAAGAAGGAGAAAAAGAAGGAGAAAAAGGAGAAAAAGAAAGACAAAAAGAAAAAGAAGGAGAAAAAGGAGAAAAAGAAAGACAAAAAGAAAAAGAAGGAGAAAAGGAAAAAGAAAAAGAAAAAGAGAGAGAAAAAGAAAAAGAAAAAGAGAGAGAAAAAGAAAAAGAAAAAGAGAGAGAAAAAGAAAAAGAAAAAGAAAAAGAAAAAGAAAAAGAAAAAGAAAAAGAAAAAGAAAAAGAAAAAGAAAAAGAGAGAGAAAAAGAAAAAGGAAAAGGAAAAGGAAAAGGAAAAGGAAAAGGAAAAGGAAAAGAAAAAGAAAAAGAAAAAGAAAAAGAAAAAGAAAAAGAAAAAGAAAAAGAAAAAGAAAAAGAAAAAGACCCCCAAAAATCTTATCAGATCTCAGGATCTGCAATATATTTTTTCTTAATATTCAGCAATTTAGTAGCACTCACTACAAATCCCCCAAAGAAATGTTTTAAATGCTTTGTTTCAAATTAAATTCAACATAAGTTTTTTTTTCCTTCCTCCCCACCTCCAATTCAGACAAAAGCTGAAGGGTGAGAAAGGAAGGTAATAAAAAAAGAGAGATTTTTTTCTGCTTGCTTCAGAAAACAAGAGAGGCTGAGCCCATGGGTGAGTGAAGCTGGAAATGTAAATATTTTAGAAAGTGCTGCCTAATTCTCTCTTCCACAGCCTGCTTTCCAAAAAGGTGCTACACTTCACTTACTCTCATTTTTTTTTCTTGTTATTTGGTTGCTACCTCCCATTTATAACCCTGAAAAGATTTGCAGAGTTAACACCCAGCAAAAAAAATCACAACAAGCCCTGCAGACTTCACGAAATAATTCAAGTTGGGTTGGTTCATCTTCTGGGAACTCAAAAAATGAATCAAGAGGGGGAAAAAAAATTAAAATTATCAATATTTCTTTAAAAATCCTTCTAAAAAAATATTACCAAGCAGGGCAATGCAATCCCAGCCACTCACTCCTAGCACCAGCTGTCAGCCTAGTGAGAAGGAGTCACAAGTGAAGGCTTTAATATGATAATAAAATTAATATTAATAAAATTAATATTAATAAGATATTTTATTCATTTTTATCTATGAAATTGGGGTAGTTAAGGTTTCTAGAGACAGTTTCTAGATTCCTGATGCTCTGACAGGTTGGGGTTGGTGTTTCCAAAACATGAACCAAGCAACCCTAGGTCTAGATATTAATAGGGAGAAAAGTTCCACCATTTCTCCAACTTTTTTTCCAAGACCATTTCAGGTAATTCCAGAGGGCACATGGAACAGGAATATCAGAAACCTCCACTTTTTCCATCAGCCCAACCCTCCCATTGCCACGTTCAGCACTGGACCAGGAGCTGGAAAGCATCATCACAATGAGACAATTCCACCAGGGAAAAAAATCCTTCTTTTTTTTTTAGGATAGGGGCACATTGGGGTCTCCTCCAGCCCAGCAATTTTCACTCCCAGCATGCAGAGTCCATGACAAATATTACAGCCCCAATTCTCAGCAGCAACCTCATTCCCCCAGGAAAGGTTTTCTGAAGGAAGAGGAAGCCAGGATTTTGCCTTTTGATGACTCTTACATATCAGAAGAAATAAATCCTAGAATCCCAGAATAGGCTGGGTTGGAAGGGACCTCAGAGCTGATCAAGTCCAAGCCTTGCTCCACTCCCCCCGTGGTTCCCAGCCCATGGCACTGAGTGCCACATCCAGGCTCTTTGGAAATATCTCCAGGGCTGGAGAATCCACCCCTTCCCTGGGCAGCCCATTCCAAGGGCTGAGCACCCTCTGGGGAAAGAAATTCTTTCTCATGGCCAACCTAAACCTCCCCTGGCACAACTTGAGACCTCTTGTGCCCTCTTGTCTTGCTGAGAGTTGCCTGGGAAAAGAGCCCAACCCCCCCCTGGCTCCAACCTCCTTTCAGGGAGTTGGAGAGAGTGAGGAGGTCTCCCCTGAGCCTCCTCTTCTCCAGCCTCAACACCCCCAGCTCCCTCAGCCCTTCCTCCCAGGAATTCTGCTGCTGGATCCCTTCCCAGCCTCCTTGCTCTTCTCTGGACCTGCTCCAGCACCTCAAGCTCCTTCCTCAGCTGAGCTGAGCTGAGCTGAGCTGAGGGGCCCAGAACTGGACCCAGGACTCAAGCTGTGGCCTCCCCAGGGCTGAGCACAGGGGCAGAATCCCTTCCCTGGACCTGCTGGCCACGCTGTTCCTGAGCCAGCCCAGGATGCCATTGGCCTTCTTGGCCACCTGGGCACACTGCTGCCTCCTCTTCAGCTTCCTGGCAATCCAGACTCCCAGCTCCCTTTCTGCCACTCTCTGCCCAGCCTGGAGCTCCCCAGGGGGTTCTTGTGGCCAAAGGGCAGGACCCGGCCCTTGGAATCTTCAACCTCATCCCCTTGGCATCAGCCCAACTCTCCAGTCTCTCCAGGTCCCTCTGCAGAGCCCTCCTGCCTTCCAGCTGATCCACACTCCCCCCAGCTTAGTGTCAGCTGGGAATTTGCTGCTGATGGACTCAATGCCCTCCTCTAAATCCTCACTCAAGATATTAAACAGCACTGGGCCCAACACTGATCCCTGGGGGACACCACTAGTGACCGGCCGCCATTTTGATGCAGCCCCGTTCAGCACCACTCTCTGGGCCCGGCCCTCCAGCCAGTTCCTAACCCAGCACAGAGTGCTCCTGCCTGAGCCAGGGCCTGACAGCTTTTCCAGGAGAATCCTCTGGGAGACGGTGGCAAAAGAACTTATTATTCTGAAAAAGCTTTTTCCCTAACCTGTGCTACCAGTGTCAGCTCAGATTATCAAAACTGCAAGAGTTTTAAAATCTAATTTACTTGTCACCTTTTATATGGCTCACTCGCTGGCTTTGCTCAGCATAAGGCATGGAAACAATCTTTTTTTTTTTTTTCCCATATTTATGCTTGGGAGGGATTTTCATCAAGGATTCAATGCCTTCATGGGCAGTTCTACTTAGTCTGCACTCATCTTTTTTGATTCCAATCATCAGCACAAAGCTGTTTGTGCCTGCCCATCCCACACACACACTGCAAACATTCAGAACAAGAGAAAAAAAATCCAATTTTAACTGAATCATTCAAGTAGGACCCTCAAGATTGCTTTGGTACAGATTTGGCAGTATTTCAGAGTTCATGCAAGCCAAAATCTCTCATTTTTCAAGATCATGGTTTAAAACAATGACCTTTTTAGATCCATGGGCAAAACAGAGCTCCACATCCCTCTAAGGATGCTCAGGGAGGGGGTTGGGTCCATTTCCACAGTTCCCTAATTTCTCAAAGAAAAAGGGGAAAAAAAAATCAGAGAATCATGGAATGGTTTGGGTGGGAAGGGACCTTCCAAGTCCATCCAGTCCAACCCCAGGGACATCAGAACTGGAGCAGGTTGCTCAGAGCCCCATCCAACCTGACCTGGAATGGTTCCAGGGATGGGGCAGCTCCCACCCCTCTGGGCAACCTGGGCCATGGGCTGGGAACCACGGGGGGAGTGGATCAAGGGTTGGACTTGATGAGCTCTGAGGTCCCTTCCAACCCAGCCCATTCTGGGATTCTAGGATTCTATTCCTGGGCACCACTGGAAAGATCCTGGCCCCTTCCTCTTGCTCCTCACCCCTCAGCTATTGATGGACATCCAGAGATCCCCTCTCAGCCTTCTTTTCCAGGCTGACCAGCTCTTTCTTCCCAGGAGAGATGCTCAGGTCCCTTCAGCAGCCTCAGAACTGAGGAACATGGAAATGAAGCACATGAGAATAATTTTTTTTCAGCTTTCCAGTGCCTGAAGGGGCTCCAGGAAAGCTGGGAAGGGACTTGGGACAAGGACAGGGATGAAAGAGAATGGTTGCAAGGTGAAAGAAGGGAGTTTAAGATGAAAACTTAGGAATTAATTGTTTAATTTGAGGGTGCTGAGCCCCTGTCCCTGGTTTCCCTGGGGCTGCCCCATCCCTGGCAGTGTCTCAGGTCAGGTTGGATGGGGCTTGGAGCAACCTGGTCACACCCAGTGTTCCCAGTTCACACCAGTAAAAATCTTTTTCCCCCTCAAATTCTTCTCAAGCTCATGACACCAGCTCAGGGGCAGGCCACTTCAGGTCAGGAAAACTTGGAGAAAATTCCAAGACCATGAATATCAAGCCTTTGACTCCAGATGTCTGGGAATATCTGGCATCATTCCTAAGGATGAGACCAAGAGGATGCTTGGACACTGAGGACAAACCCAGGGGACATGGAGCAGCTCAATCCTTGGTAGGATTCCTTCCTAGAGGAAAGAATTCCTTCTCCCAGGTGCTGCAGGAAGGAGGAAAAAACATTCCCAGTCAGCTCTGAGCATCCCAAACATAAAGGATCCAGCAAGCTGAGAATTCCCCTGGTCAATCCTACATGGAGACTGAGCCCTTCCTTGGACTGAGCAATTCCCAGGACTCATCCCTCCTTGCATCCCCTTCCCACGAGGCTATCAGCAACTTAATATTTTCTATTCCAGCAAAACAACTCGAGAAAAGCAGCAGGAAATTAAGGGGAAAAAAAGCAATTCAGAAGTGATGCTGTGCTACCCATCCAGAACCTCCCAAGTGATGCAGCCAGCCACATGTCAGAAATAATAGAAGACTTCAATGAGACATTAAATGGGATGGTAAATGACTTTTTTTGCAGCTGGCTAACACTTCTCAACTTAGTTCCATATTTTTAAGAGCCCAAACCTTATATTTCCTGCTAATATACAGCAAAAAGGACAAAAATATCCAGCTCTCCCCATCCCATCCTATTAGAACTGTGCCCAACCCAACAGAATTTATTAAATCCTGTTGTGGGTTTGTTTTTTTTTTTTTAATTATATTGACTAGACTTGGGTCTGCAAAGCCAAATTGCAGCCATATCTATAAGATATTTACAGCTAAAATCCATATTAAAGAAGACACCACATGCTACACAGCTGAACACACACAGCAATCAGGTTTATAATTGGTTTCCCATCCTAGGTAGCAATATTTTTCTGCACTAATCAATTCCTCCTAAGGCCACACTATTTCTTTATTTATGGGCAATCTATTGAAATGGCTTTTTCCAGACACCAGGACTCAGCCTTTCCCCCCCTCTTTTTGCATTAAAGCCACCCCAATTACCACCACCCCTAAGAAATCAGGGGAAAGCAACTAAACCCAGCCAATAATTTGAGGCTGACAGATTTACAGATGGATTTTTAAAGCTTTGGGCATCACGTGAGGGATCTCCAGGAGATAAATTTGCTAAAAGCCAAGGCCAAGCCTGAAAAAAGGCTCAATAAATGAATTAATTGACTTCTCCAGGGCCATTAAACCAGTAAAAAACCACCAGAGGAGGCAAATAGCAACTGGAAAAATGCTGTCCCAGCTGGGATTTTAGGGACCATTAGGAGGAGACCCTAAATCACCAGGATCCAGCCTGGAAAAGGAACCACTTAGCAGCAGGGTGGAAAAAGCCTGGGGGGGGTTATGGCTCTGGGTTTCTCCTCATTAAACATTAATTAACAGAGAGAATGGGTGCTGCACCTGGAACTGGAAAGAAAAGTTTTTGAGAGAAAAAAATTGATCATCCAGCATCATACAGGTAAATAAAAAGCAGATTTTTTGAGGAAGAAATGACTGATTTCTGGGCTGAAAAGCAAACCTGAAATTTAAATTTCTAAAACAAAAAATTCAGATTTTATTGAGCCTCTTGGGAGTTTTGTTCTCCTGTTCAAGCTTTGATGGTTCAGAGGCAGCTGAGGCTTTGCTGCTAATTCCTCCTCTCCTGCTTTTTCTTGCTAGAAATCTGTCTTTAGGTGCAGCTCTCAGCTCCCATAATTAGTGAAGGCAGAAGCCTCTGCTTGGTCTTTTTCCCCTGGTTACTTGGGAACTAAAAAAGAAAAAGAGAAGCCTTAAATCCTACTCAAAGGAATAGGCAGCAAAGTAAAAAAAAAATAAAATTGTAGGTAGTATATAATAATTCTGAATATTTAAAATGCTGTTTTTCCCACTGATGGTTTGGGATCTGTTTGAACCCTCAGCCTATCTGTCAGGATTTGTGGTCAGGTAGCCCACAATCTTTGCAAATAATTTCTTCTTTTCTCTAATACAAGGGAAGAGAAAGAAAACAAACCCAAAAATGAGGGATAAACATCTTTAGTCATTTAGGTTTTTAGGTGAAGTGCCCGTGACATAAATATTTGATGCCACAAAAGTTTTGGATAGAAAAAATTGATCATCCAACATCATACAGGTAAATAAAAAGTAGATTTTTGGAGGAAGAAATGACTGATTTCTGGGCTGAAAAGCAAACCTGAAATTTAAATTCCCATAGAAAGAAAGAAATAGTTGAGCCTTCAACCTCTGTTACTCCAGCAAGTGGTTTCTAGGTGTTTGTTGGTGGCACTGGCAGAAAGTTTTTATTTTCTACCTATTTTACAAGGTGGTTCCTATGCCCAGGTTGATCCTGGCTCTGGAAGAGTTGGATTTTCCCCCCAGCACATCAGGAAAAACTCATTTTCCAAAGAGCTCCAAAGCCTCCATCAGACACCAGGTGCCTGGAGATGTCAGGCCATACCAGAACAAATTTTGAAGAATTTATATAAAAAAACCAAGCCTAAAAAATCTGAGTATAAATGTGTTAGGAATTACACTTCATTTTAAGAGAAACCATGGGAGCTTTTTGCAGAAAGCTCCTTTGGAATGGGTATTTTTTCCAGCTTTTTAATTCAAGAATTAGAATCAGTTTTTTCTCTTTCCTCTGGGATCCAGAAAGTTAATTCCAGGGGAAAAGTTCCAGCAAATTCTGTAAACACAGGGAAAGAGTTATTCAGATAACTCCATGCACTCACCTAATGAATTCAGCAAGAAGAAGGCAAAAATACAAATAAAAGAAAAGCAAAAAATCTCCTATCAAGCCAACACTAAGGAATTAATTCTTCATTGAGCTCATTGCTTCTGTAATTTAAGGAGGTTTCTTTGGGAGGTGTCTCCACTTTAGAAATTCAGGTGATTTTTTTTTGAAGTAGAGTTTAGAAGTAGAGTTCTCTAACTTGTCTATTTCTAAATAATAAGAATAATCCTGGATTTATTTTGAGCAGCCTGCAGAAGCTGCTTCCTGAGCTCAGCCTGGGTTTGGTGCTTCAGGGCCTCCACTTCTTTTGAAGAAGGGGAATGGAGGTGTCAGGATCACAGGGGGAAGGTACAAACATTTTTGGGGTTCCCATGATCTTAGCTGGATTTTGGGGGGTGATTGAAACCTGGGAAGCATCTCCTGGGAGGAGCTGCCAGTTGGGAAGTGAAAGGCTGGAGTTGGGGGATTCAGGAAGGAGATGGAGCTGTTGGAATAAATCCAGAGGAGATGCTGGGAGGGCTGGAGCAGCTCTGGAGCCAGGATAAGGGAATTGGGGTTGTTCAGGCTGGAGGAGAGAAGGCTGCAGGGAGACCTTAGAGCACCTTCCAGTGCCTGAAGGGGCTCCAGGAAAGCTGGGGAGGGACTGGGGATGAGAACATGGAGTGAGAAGACAAGGGGGAATGGTTTTAAACTGGAAGAGGGGAGATTTAGGTTGGGATTGGGAAGAAATTGTTGAATTTGAGGGTGCTGAGCCCCTGTGCCAGGTTTCCCAGAGAAGCTGTGGCTGCCCCATCCCTGGCAGTGTCTCAGGTCAGGTTGGATGGGGCTTGGAGCAACCTGGGCTGCTGGGAGGTGTCCCTGCCCATGGATAAAAGTTGGAATGAGATGATCTTGAAGGTTTTTTCCAACTTTGAATATTCCATGATCAGGTGTTGGGTGAGGAGAAGCTCAACATGTGCTGGCAGCCCAGAAACCAGCCCTGTCCTGGGCTGCATCCCCAGCAGGGTCAGGGAGGGGATTGTCCCCCTCTGCTCCACTCTGGGGAGACCCCCCTGGGGTCCAGTTCTGGGGTCCCCAACCCCAGAAGGAGATGGAGCTGCTGGAGTGAGTCCAGAGGAGGCCCTGGAGATGCTGGGAGGGCTGGAGCAGCTCTGGAGCCAGGCTGAGAGAGTTGGGGTTGTTCAGGCTGGAGAAGAGAAGGCTGCAGGGAGACCTTAGAGCACCTTCCAGTGCCTGAAGGGGCTCCAGGAAAGCTGGGGAGGGACTGGGGACAAGGGCAGGGAGTGAGTAGAAAAGGGGGAATGGTTTTAAACTGGAAGAGGGAAATTTTAGGTTGGGATTGGGAAGAAATTGTTGAATTTGAGGGTGCTGAGCCCCTCTGCCAGGTTTCCCAGAGAAGCTGTGGCTGCCCCATCCCTGAGCCTCCAAACTTCCAGGAGCAGAGGGTGGGTTACAGCAAATGCTGTAGTTTTATATTTTCTCTCTTTTTAACATCATTTCACCTCCTGCTTTATCAAAGAATATCCTCAGGGAATGGTTTGGAGTTGGAAAGGACCTTGGATCATCCAATTCCATGGGCAGGGACACCTCCCATCAACCCAGGTTGCTCCAAGCCCCATCCAACCTGACCTGAGAGACTGCCAGGGATGGAGCAAAAAACCCATTTATAGAATATTTGGTTGACATTTGTATTTTTCTGTTCCATGTCAGGGTTAACACCCTGGAGATCCCAGTGGTAAACAAAATTAATAAATAAAGTGAAATAAAGTTGCCCCCAAGTGGAGTTTGGGGCCTGGGGAATCCAGAGATGATGGAATGTGTGAAAAGCTTCTCTTCCCTGAGAAGGAATGTTGAAAATCAGCTTTCTAACATCAAAAAAAAAAAAAAAAAAAAAAAATTAAGTGCAAATAAAACAAATCAGAGAGAGGAGAGAGGATGAGAGGAGTTAAAAGGCAGGCTGGCATCTTTTTAGCTTTTGCAGGTTATACACAGTGCTTTTACCCACTATTATTTATCCACTTCTCTCCAAATAATTTATAAAGTGCTAATTGACTCACTTTGCAATTTTCCCTGGGAGAAAAAGGAAAAACATCATTTATCCTACATCAGTGCTGCCTGGGAATTTTGCAGCAGGATGTTTGAGCTCATCCTCAATTTTTTTTAGGGACAGAGCTGATTCTGCTCTGTCTGATTCTTCTCCAGCATCTTGTGGTAAGCTCCTGAGCTTCCAGGGATTTTATTTCCAGGTTGCTCTTGGCACAAATCCCACCAGAGCTGGGGGTCAGAGCCCTCTCTGAACCCACCCAGGTTCTCCAAGACAAATCCAAGCTGGATTTGCCAACAGAAATAGTGGAGAATTTAGCCCCCAAAATCAAAGCAGTTGCTGCTCCACCTGCTCTGAATTTTTTTTATTTTTATTTTTCAAGTGACTGAAGTAGAATTAAGGATTTAAATAACTTGTAAAGCCTCTTTTCCTCCAGAGTATTTATTGGATGCTCCAGCTGGACAAGGAGCTGGGACATCATTTCTATTTCTACAGCACCATTTCTCCCCAGCACCGAAAAAAAAGCTTTAAAGGTTCCTCACCATTCTCTCAACTTCTTTTTAAACCTTTTTGGGACCAGATGAACTCCATCCAAAGGTGATGAGAGAGCTGGCAGAAGAGCTCGCCAAGCCTCTCTCTATCATCTACCAGAAATCCTGGCTCACTGGGGACATCCCAGATGACTGGAAGTTGGGGAATGTCACAACAATCCACAAAAAGGGCTGGAAGGAGAACCTGGAAAACTCCAGTGCCTGGCAGGGTTCTGGAACAGCTCATCCTGGGGGCAATCACCCAGCTCCTGCAGGATGGACAAGGGATCAGACCCTGCCAGCCCGGGGTTAGGAAGGGCAGGTCCTGTCTGACCAACCTGAGCTCCTTTTATCAGCGGGTGACTGCCTAGGGGATGAGGGGAAGGCTGTGAATGTGCTCTACCTGGACTTCAGGAAAGCTTTGGACACCATTCCCAGAGGATTCTCCTGGAAAAGCTGTCAGGCCCTGGCTCAGGCAGGAGCACTCTGTGCTGGGTTAGGAACTGGCTGGAGGGCCGGGCCCAGAGAGTGGTGCTGAACGGGGCTGCATCAAAATGGCGGCCGGTCACTAGTGGTGTCCCCCAGGGATCAGTGTTGGGCCCAGTGCTGTTTAATATCTTGAGTGAGGATTTAGAGGAGGGCATTGAGTCCATCAGCAGCAAATTCCCAGCTGACACTAAGCTGGGGGGAGTGTGGATCAGCTGGAAGGCAGGAGGGCTCTGCAGAGGGACCTGGAGAGACTGGAGAGTTGGGCTGATGCCAAGGGGATGAGGTTGAAGATTCCAAGGGCCGGGTCCTGCCCTTTGGCCACAAGAACCCCCTGGGGAGCTCCAGGCTGGGCAGAGAGTGGCAGAAAGGGAGCTGGGAGTCTGGATTGCCAGGAAGCTGAAGAGGAGGCAGCAGTGTGCCCAGGTGGCCAAGAAGGCCAATGGCATCCTGGGCTGGCTCAGGAACAGCGTGGCCAGCAGGTCCAGGGAAGGGATTCTGCCCCTGTGCTCAGCCCTGGGGAGGCCACAGCTTGAGTCCTGGGTCCAGTTCTGGGCCCCCTCAGCTCAGCTCAGCTCAGCTCAGCTGAGGAAGGAGCTTGAGGTGCTGGAGCAGGTCCAGAGAAGAGCAAGGAGGCTGGGAAGGGATCCAGCAGCAGAATTCCTGGGAGGAAGGGCTGAGGGAGCTGGGGGTGTTGAGGCTGGAGAAGAGGAGGCTCAGGGGAGACCTCATCACTCTCTCCAACTCCCTGAAAGGAGGTTGGAGCCAGGGGGGGGTTGGGCTCTTTTCCCAGGCAACTCTCAGCAAGACAAGAGGGCACAAGAGGTCTCAAGTTGTGCCAGGGGAGCTTTAGGTTGGCCATGAGAAAGAATTTCTTTCCCCAGAGGGTGCTCAGACCTTGGAATGGGCTGCCCAGGGAAGGGGTGGATTCTCCATCCCTGGAGATATTTCCAAAGAGCCTGGATGTGGCACTCAGTGCCATGGGCTGGGAACCACGGGGGGAGTGGAGCAAGGCTTGGACTTGAGGAGCTCTGAGGTCCCTTCCAGCCCAGCCCATTCTGGGATTCTATGATAAAGTCACCACAGGAAGGAAAACCAAGCCTGGGGGGGCTTTTCCTTAGGAAAAAAAAGCAATTTATGA